>NC_056747.1:1055948044-1056175544 GCF_019279795.1 Protopterus annectens | reverse complement strand
ATTTAACTGTAACTGCCAAATAAAGCTCCTTACATTCTATGGAAGTTTCCCAAGCTCTTCCTTGTATACCTTTAACTAGTTCCAAGAAACCAAATAATATTTTGAATGTTTTACAGACCAGGGAGTGTTTGCAGAGGGCATTCTTAATGTTACCACTCATGATGTCATAATAAAGCTCATATACTCTTTTCTTAAAAGGCCTCTCGGTCTTGCCAAAAACAAATGCATCACAATCTGCATATACTGAAATGTACACTAAACCCAAGGTATTACAATTGCTGCATTGCAAATTTACTTACAATTTCTTCTGACAGTAAGAGTGGCCATTTCCAGAATGTATTTACACTAGCAACAATATCCACATTTAAAAGTTCCTCTATTATTGTGTGTGTGGGTCAACTTGTCTCTCTCAAACCTTTTTAAATCACAACTGATCTTGTGTATAAAACCAAGGTTTGTCACCCAATAAATTGTAAATATTATCGTTCACCTTAAATATACTCCAGTTTTTGGTGATAATATTCCTAACAATATCTGATCCAATCCAATGTCTCAGGGTCACAGCTCACTCCTAACCTAATGGTTGTTGCCCTTTTTGCCCTTCACACAAGTGTATATTAGGAGAGATGATTGCCACAGGATGCTCCAAATTCTTAGATGAACCTAACAGAGGCTTGTATTTTTGTCCCACCCCATTGTAACATCTTCACAAATATTGTGAATAAATGGGTGCGAGTAGCCCCTCTCCAAAAATATATGAAGAAGTTTACGCGTTTCTTCTTCAAACTTGGCTTGTGTTGATACCATCCTGGACAACCTTACAAAGTGTCCCTTCACCAAATTCTTTTTAAGGTGAAGTGATAACTACTAAAATGTAAGTAAGCTTTTGAAAACATAAGTTTTCGATATATGTTGGATTCAAATCCCATGTCAGTTTTATACATGGTGGCATTCAACAATGAATATAATCCTAACAGTAACTGGAGATGAATTTCAAAAAGGATGTACTGTTAAATTAATACATTCTTCCTGACACTCATCCGGGCCACCTCAGATAATAAATATGTTGTCCAAAAATCTCAAATATACTTTGTCGTGATGATAAAATTTGGACATGAAGATAAATTTTTTCTCCCAACTTAATACTATGTTTGCATAACTGGGAGCACATGCTGCTCCCACCGCCACTTTCTTGATTTGCTTAAACATTTCTCCTTCAAAGTATACAAAATTGTTAAGGAGAGTCTCTGAGGTAGTAAGTAATCTGTCCTCATTCAAAATAAATAGACATGTCAATAAAGCCTCCTGATACAATTCCAAACCCTGCTTGTGGTGTACAGATGTAAATAAATCGACCATGTCAATAGTCCAGAAGTGAACATTAGGATCCCAGACTTCAGGAATTAATCTATTGCGAAATTGTAAGGAATCCAAGTGCTGATGAACTGAAAAGACAGATTTCAACTTGCAATGTACAAATACTGCCAATGGATGTATTTTGGATACCTGGGCTACCACAACAGGGTGGAAAGGAGGTTTTTGGGTGTTTTCTGCACTTTTGGTATTTCAAAAATGGTGAGCATCAGTGGAGATGTTGTATTCAAAAACCTATATGTGGACAATTCAATAATCCCCTGGTCAAAAACATCCTTTAAACACAAATTGATGTTTCTGCAAGCAATGTTAATTTCATTACCTGACACAGGGATACAAGTGGTAGAATCCTGAAGAAGGTTGAACATCTCCCCAGTGTATTCAATGGCATCAAATAAAACCAAAAAGTCCAAAGTGTACAGGTTGATAAAGTGAAGTACTGCAAAAACCAGGCAAATACAAAAAACAAAGCACTCTTCACAACATGAAACGTTTATTCCAAACAAAGCTTTCAGACATCAAGTTCTTCCTCAGTGTTTAAAAAAGTTGTAAAAACATTCATCATTAAATACTAAAAGTCCTAGATCATATGACACAGCCTAGCCTATCACACTAATACATTAATTAAAAGTTAATCACACAGGGATTAAGTAAAAATTGCAACAATAGCACATTAACAAAGATCCAAATGAACAAAAACCTCATTAGCTCACAATATTTTGCTTAAACTTTAAAATGGGTTTTAAGGCCACCTGCTTATTCAGACCCAGGTATGCGTCTGCTTTCAAACGAACTATTCATTCATATTCTTTTCTGTCAAGTTTATTAATAATGTCACCACGCCCAATTATGTGGATGTAAAAATTCAATAACCTTAAACATAAATCTATGGGAGGCACCCTGTTCTTGTACGTTTAGCTAGAGAGTTGGATTCTATACCCCTACATATATCTGATTTGTGTTCTACCATCCTGCCATGTAATCTTCTTGCTGACTTTCCTACATAAAATCCTTAACATGATGTGCATGTAGCCAAATATGTAACAGAAGATGTATTGCAAGTGGCCATACATTCAAATAGGAACCTCCTCTTAGTGACAGGATGTATAAATTCATTAGAACTTCATATACTAGCAGAACATGAACAAATTATGGCATGGTACAGTGCACTTAGTATTATAAACCATCTATTCCTTTCTATTTAAGACAAAATCCTTGTAACATAAGCGTTGTTTTAGATTCTCCCAGTTCCTATATGTAAACAAGGGTTTCTTAGGAGGCTACTGCTCATGGCCAGGTAAAGCTTTCAGTATATCCCAGTTGTCCCTAATAATTCTTTCTACAGACTCACTCGCCCTACTGTATGTCATTAGGTATCTAAGGGGCTGTTTATCATTACTTTCTTGCTGTATAACACGGTTACCAGTTTTACATGAGAAAAAAGGCTTAGCTTGCCCATCCCTTAAACCCATAACATCATTTCTAACCATGTTTAGTTCTCCAGTGTCATAACCTCTAGTCATTTTTTCCATCTCTCTAACACAGGAATCCAACTTGGTATCAAGTCTACTTGCCTGCATATATTGGCTACTAGTAATACCCTTGAAAACATGTTTGGCATGCATGCTTTTCTTGTGAAGATATTTATTTGCACGGGTCTGTTTTCTATAGATAGCTGTATTCAAATCACCATCAGTCAAAGAAATATACACATCAAGAAATTGTATTTCAATATTGGACTTATGTATATCAAACTTTAAAAAGGGGATAGTCCCATTCAAAATATGTATAAAAATCCTCTAACTAATCTTCACTACCTCACCAAATCAAAGAAATATCATCCACAAAACGCTTAAAGAAAAGCACTTTTGAAGCACACACATCATTAATAAAAATAGCAGTTGACTCCCATTTGCTTAAGGTCAAGTTAGCATAAGTGTTAGCCACTGCAGTGCCCATTGCTACATCCGATGATTGATTATCTGTTTGTTGAAAATAAAGACGTTGTTTCTCCAGCACCAAATCCAAAAGTTCACAGATTGTTTCAGTCTCCCTCACAGTGCATTTTCCATTTTCAGTTAAAATCTCCCCCATCTGTTCCATACTACAAGTATTTGGAATGAATGCGAAAAGTGATTTTATAGCGAGTGTAACAAATACAAAATCACTAAACATTTTCATTCCACCATTCACATAATTTCATCAAAAAGTCAGCCGTATCCTTGATGTAACTAGGAACATACCTCAGATGGCATTTCAATATATTCTGTAAATAAACAGATGCGGGCTCTATGATCCATCCTCGACCAGAAACAATAGGTCTCACTGGTGGATTATTAAGAGACTTGTGAACTTTTGGTAACCCATATAACACCGGGATAGTGGGGCACATTACAGTAAAGAAATTAAAAGTATTTAAATCTATGTTATTCATTAGTTGTAAATCATAGATGCACATATTAATCTTATTATTTGATTGACGTCTTTATCAGTAATATGCTTAAATACTTGTGTGTCAGAAATCAGGTCATTCATCACAGTAACATAGTTGCATAGGTCCATTATCACAATACAGCCCCCCCTTATCTGTTTCTTTAATAATTATATCCGCATTCCCTTGCAGGGACTTCAGGCATTTAACTCATCCTGTTAAGTTACACATTTTTTTAAAAGAATTCATCTCATACAGTTCAAGTATTTGCTTCTCACATATATTATGAAAAGTTGTAATAACTGGGTCACTAAGTGGTAAGAATGTACAACTTCTTTTACAGCATTCTGGATTAACCATATCATCATCCTTAAAAATATTTTTTAGATTCAAATTGTGCGAAAAAAACTTCAATTCAGTAATTGCAATGACAACATTATCAGTTCCAGCTGGTACAAATTTAATACCTCTTGACAACAATGTTAAATCGGCAGCAGTTAGGCTGCAATTAGATAGGTTTATTACATTATGCGTTTTTTTACCAATATTATTGTCCATAGTCTCACTGACAAAAGTTCCACTTTACAGGTGCTTGTTCCCTTTGCTCCGTGTTAGAGGACTGTTCCTGGGACGCCTGCGTGATTGTGAGCGATTCCTGACAGTGTCTTGCTTCTGGACATGAAGCGTTAGCTTCTGAAGATTTATTCAAATTCATCTTGCTACTTTCCCTCTGACTCTGGTCTCTAATTTGATTTTCACTAGATGGTGTCATCAAAAAGTCCGATCTTACTTGCGATTGGTCAGAGAGCATTTCTCCAGCCAATGAAGTTGTGGCTACCACAGGCACGTTGCACTGATTAGTTAAGGGCTCAAAGCTATCTTTTTGGGCCAAAAAAAAATATGACCACTACTAAAGTCTGCAATCTCTCTCTGAAGCTTTCGCTTCTTAGTAGTCTCTAGTTGCTTATTCAAGTCATCCCTTTGAGAAACTACATTACAAAAACTCATTAGCTCACAATATTTGGCTTAAACTTTAAATTGGGTTTTAAAGTCACCTGCTTATTCAGACCTGGGTATGCGTCTGCTTTCAAACGAACTATCCATTCATGTTCTTTTGTGTCAAGTTTATTAATAATGTGACCTAATGAGTTTTTGTTCATTTGGATCTTTGTTAATGTGTTATTGTTGCAATTTTTACTTAATCCCTGAAATTAACTTTTAATTAATGTATTAGTGTGATAGGCTAGGCTGTGTCATGATCTAGGACTTTTAGTATTTAATGATGAATGTTTTTACAACTTTTTTAAACACTGAGGAAGGACTTGATGTCTGAAAGCTTTATTTGGAATAAACATTTCATGTTGTGAAGAGTGCTTCGTTTTTTTGCATCAAATAAAATCACTCCGCCACCCTTATCGGGTTTCACGATTCTCAAAGATTTGTCATTTGACAGGGAAAAAAGTAAGCATAATTCTTTCTTGGAAAGATTCAAGTGTTTTATGACATAAGCCTTATCAAAGTATTAAAAAAATCTCCTGTTCACAGGTTTTTTCAAATCTGAATCAATGGGCGTGTGGAAGGTATAAAAAAGTACTTTTACGACCAACTGCCTTATTCACATCTACATATTCAAATTTGTCATTATCAATGTGAAAATGAACAGCCAAACTTAATATTCTAGTATATAACAGTCAGAAATTTCAATATGATTGCTGGGAATAAAATTAAAACCCTTTTCAACAAGTGAAAAATGGTGTGAATTTAACTCCAGATGACTATTAAACACTTTAAAATCATTGTGTATAAAAACCACCCATTCATGTTCCATACAAGATCATTGTAAAAAAAAAAAAATCATGTTAGGGTGGTTAAAAGGCCACATTCTTATCTCTCTTCCTTCTTTTTCCCTTTGTAAAATATCTAAACACCTCAGTCGTTTTCTATTTCAATAAAGTGGAGTGCTTATGACATTAGGTTTTCAGCTGCTTTCTTCCTTGGCTGTGCTTGGTTTCCAGAGGTGTTTTGCCGTTTGGTTCTTTTATTTTCCTACATAAAACTCATGCAATGCTGGACTCAGTCCATGTACACTTCAGCATACTTAGAAATGAATTCCATCAATACTGCCGGTCTACATCTTGATGGACTTGCTCTTCAGTCCCAAGTGCAGGAGCTGCAGTACTAAGCCTTCTCCAGATAAAGTTCATCAAAAAGACTCTGCCAACACTCCCACAGAGATGAGGGAGTTGGCATTCACCTCTCACTCTACCCCTCCCTGGATGGATCACTAGGAAATTGGGCTGCACATAGAACCTGGGTGACATAGCACAGAATCAGGGTCAGCAACTCTGTACAAACAAAGTAATTAGTTTTTTTTTAGAATATTCTACAAATCTTGCAGTATTAGTAGCTCAACAGGTAGCACATACACCTTTAGTGCTGTAAAATCTCATGAGGTAGTTTGATTAATTAACCAGTACTGTCATTACAATGCAGCATTTATGTACTGCTACAGTCTTAAGTGGGCTATCCTTTGGTTGAAGTGTTATACCGAGACGGCATCTGTCCAAGTTGGTGGTAGCTCACATGGATGTAAAAGATCCCACTACATCCATCAAAAAAAGTAGTGGAAGTTCCACAGTGCCCTGACCATTTTTACCCTAAACAGTCTGAAAAACACCACAGATTTCCCCTGAAAAGAGGCCATTGGGCTAGTGAACTACCCAGGTCAACAAAGTGTATACAAATAAATCACATACCTCTGAACAACTCTGGCAATGAAGTCATCTATACAGATGAGAGCATCTGAGAGTCCTTTGTACAGTTTGCAGTTCACATGCCTTGCTCCCATAACATCCATTACAGCTGGAAAAAAAAAAAAAAAAAGAGAAAAAAAAATAAATGCACATAATTTCCACTACGTATAAGTAAATAAATATAGAAGCCAAGCAAACCCCTAAGACCTGTGTAAAAGTATAGTTGTGTACACTTACATAAATGTAGATGTTAGAGTGCATTCACTGTTGCAGTTCTGACTTGTGGGATTTCCTGCTGTGGAAGCTCTTGGCCAACCCAACTACCAGAGTAAAAATCTCCCTCCTCCTAAGGCTGGTGGACACCATTCCCTGACGTCAGTATGCTTGGGTATACAGGAAGTCAGCCAATGCCATTACATCAATATTTTTCTTGCCTGTTAGAAGTTAGGATGAAGCATTAGCATGGGAGAAAGGAACAAAAAGGGGCCTGCAGGGTAAACACCCAGGGTGTCCTCTGGACAGTGCAGAAGACAGAAGCAGACTACTACTGCAGGTATAAAGGGGAAAGGAGGAAGGTAGGGAAAGAAGACTGCAACAGTGAATACACTCGAACATCTACATTTATGCTAAGTCTACACAACTGTACTATGTTCTTCATGTTTCACTGTTGCAGTCCTGACTTGTGGGATGACTCCCAAAGCTGAGATGAGGGTGGAAGGTAGATTAAGGAGAAGAGCACTTGCCCTGCAAGATGGCAGTGGCAAATCTTGCTCTAGACTTGGAGAAGGCTGACAAGTGGTAGGTGTTTGGTAAAGGTATGCACAGATGACCAGGTAGCAGCTTCTAAAAAGTCTTTGGTAGGCACTCCTTTCAGGAAGGCAGCAGAGGTAGAAGTGACCCTAGTAGAGTGAGTCCTTACAGTTTCGGGAGGCTTCCTACCATGATGGCTATAACAAAAGGAAATGCAGTGGGAGATCCACTTGGAGATGGTCTTTTAGGAGACTAGTATTCCTTCAGCCAGTGGCAAAGGACACAAAGAGTTGGCCTGATTTCCTGAAAGATTTAGTTCTGTCAAGATGGTAGCGAAGCTGTCTGTGCACATCCAAGAAGTGAAGGATCCCCTCCCCCCAGTTAAGAGACTTGAGTAAGAAGGTGGGAAAGTGTATGGCTTGATTCAAGGATGTGTCTATGACCACTTTGGGCAAAAAAGGATGGATTGATTAGTCCTGAGTGATACTCTGTCTGGGAGGAATACGAGAAATGGTTCCACTGCCATGACAGCTTGTAGCTCAGAGACGCTTCTAGTTGAGGTGATAGCCAGTAAAAAGGGCAGTCTTCCACGTTAGAAATTTTAAATCAGCAGAAGCTGCCGGTTCAAAGGGGGGTATAGTGTCAATTTTTCTAAAACACTGAGGTCCCATGGAGGTGTGGGTTGTCTCCTGGGAGGTCTCTGGTGGCCACTCCATTAAGGAATTGTTTCATAGGGTGGGGAAAAGACAAGAGAAGAGTAGGGATGTGGGCTGAAATGGCAGGTGTGTGACACTTGATGGAAGAAAAGAATAGGCCTCTGTCCACCAGGGTAGCCAGGTAATCTAAAATGACAGAAATATTGGCCAATTTAGGACTGAGGCCTTGCTGCTGTCACCAAATGGAGAATCTTTTCCAATTGGCTGAGTATAATTTCCTAACGCTAGGTCTTCTAGCCTCTTTGAGAATGTCTTGAACTTGTCTGCTTAGGATGAGATCAGAATAGTACTTTCTTGAATTATCCAGGCTGAGAGTATGAGTTCTGTAGGTTGGGATGCATACACCTCCCCTTGTCCCGAGTCAGAAGGTCCCACTCTGTAAGGTAAATGTCACAGTTTTTCATTGGATAAACTCAGTAGCAGATACCAGTGTTGCCTGGGCCAGTCTGAGGCTATCAGGATTACCCTTGGGTCTTCTTCCCTGATTTTAGGGGGACCCTTGGAAAAAGAGGCAGGGGAGGGAATGCATCAAGGAACAGCTGGCTCCAAAGGAAAGAGAATGCATTTGTCCTCCAGGCTGTGGGTTTGCTCTGGGAACATAATCTTTTCAGCTCAGCACATTCTTTGGTGGCAAAGAGGTTTATCTGTGGGGATCCCCATTTCTGGACTATGTTGAGAAATGTTTCCTAATGCAAATGACACTTGTGCGGATCCATGAAGTTCCTGCTGAGGTGATCTGCTAGAGTGTTTTGAGTCCCTGGGAGGTATTGTGCCATGAGGTGCAACCCCACAGAGTGAGGTGTCTCTCAGACCTGCATAAGTAGTCGGCAAAGAGGGTAAGAGTGGGTGCTCCCTTGTTTATCTACCACATAACTGTGGTGTTATGTGTTTTGACAAGCGGGACCCCTGGTTTCCACCGATCTTTGAAAGCCACTATGCCCTTTTGCACTGCCATCAGTTCTTTCCAGTTTATGTGCTTGCGTCTGAACTGATCTTCCCACCTGCCCTGGGATTGAAGGTGATGGAAATGAGCCCCCAAGGCTGCCTCTCAAGCATCTGTTGCTAAAGTTTGGTCCTGAAGGATGAAACTGAAGGGGAGATCCTGGTTCTGGGCACATGCCTGTGTCCACTATGCAAATTCCTTCTTCAGGCAAGGGATCAGTGGAATTTCTGTCTCCAGGGACTGAGTGCTGGAACCACGGATTCTTGAGGTACCAATGGAGCTTCCTCGTGTGTAGCCTGGCCAGAGGTTATCATGAGGACACAAGACAAGATACCATGTAGCATAATACTTTGAGGAATTCCCTGACTGAGAGGAATTGTCTCTGCATAATGTTTTGGAAGTACTGAGTAAAGGAGGAGATCTTTTCTGAAGGGAGGAGGGCCTTTTGAAGGGAGGAATCCAGAAGAGCCCCAGAAAAAAACTATCTTGGTGGATGGGTCTGTGTTGGATTTGCGAAGATTTATAGTGAACCCCGAAGAGGTGAAGATGGTCTGAGTGAAAGCCAGATCCTTGAGGAGCTTTGACCTACTCATGACTTGACTGAGACAGTCGTCCACATAGGGGTTAATTTGGATCAGTTTTGTTCTGCTGAAGGCGATCACAAGAGCTAAACACTTTGTGAAGACTGTAGGACCAGTAGATAGGCCAAACAGCAGTGCGGAGAATTGAAAGTGACTGGTACCTGTCCTGAAGTGAAGAAAACTTGTGCAAGACTCCCCTATGGGAATGTGCAAATAATCAACTTTTAGGTCCAAGATGAATATTAAGGCCTGTGGGACTATCATAGGGAGAAGTTTTTGAAGAGTCAACATTTTGAATCTTGGTACCAAACACGGACTTACTGAGGGTGAACAGTGTCTAGGATAGGGCACCCTAGTTGACTATCTGGTACTGGTTCCACTGAGCCCTATGAGCACATGCTGTTAATCTGAGAAAAGGCCTTCACTTTTTGATTTTGTGGAACATCTGGGAAACCTGAGTATCTTGATATCTCTTTGAAAATCAGCTCGTAACCGTCCGAGTTTACCTTCAGAACCCACTTGTCTGAAGTAATGAGGGACCAGTTTTCTTTGAACAAGGATAGCCTTCCTCTTATATCTGGTCTGGAGAGGGTGAGGGTGAAGTAGGGGAAAGAAGAGTCGCTGCTGCTCTTTGCCAGGGCTCTGTGGCCTAGACCTTCCTTGCCTGGAGGTTCCTGAGGACCACTGCCAAGGCCTTTGTGATTGCTGCTGCCTTTGAGGCCTTTTCTTCAGAGGCTTTCTCTGGCTGCCTTTTGATCGAGAGGGAAAGGAGCAGTGTTTAGTGGGAAAATTCCTACTAAACCCAGCAGGCTAAACTTGGAGGAAGCCTTTGACAGTTTGTAACTATTTCACTATCTTCCGTTTTTAGTACAGCCTCGGCCTTTGGACCAAAAAGGATGCCCTTACCCAGGGGTGCATCTAGAAGTTTGGATTTTGACACTGTCTGGCAGGGTCTATTCACTAAAGCCCAGCATGTCTTCTAATGAAAGCGCCAGATACAGCAGCTCAGGTAGAGGACTCCATGGCATCACAGCCACAGTGTAAAGAGTGTCTACCCACCTAGGAGCTGGAATGGCAAAGGTCCAACAACTATTTACAAATGTTCCTGTCCTCCAGGGAGGAAATCTTTTGTTTCATTGTATCTAAAATACTTTGTTGGTATTTTATCATACATATGAAACTGGTCATGGTGGTGCAGCAGTTAGCATTGCCTCCTCACAGCAAGAGGTTCTCCGGTTCGATCCTCAGCTGGGGTACCTTCTGTGCAGAGTTTGCATGTCCTCCCTGTGGTCGCGTGGGTTTCCTCCGGGCACTCCGGTTTCCTCCCACATCCCAAAGACATGCTGTAGGTGGATTGGACACACTAAACTGGCCCTAGGCATGAGTGTGTGCCTTCTGTGGAAGGTTGGGCGCCGGGCTGGTAACTCAACACCATAAAACCTCCACTGCCAATCATGAACGGACAGGTGATCCGCTGTGGCGACCACTAACAGGGAAAAGCCGAAAGAAGAAGAAGATGAACCTGGCAGTTAAGGGCTCTCATGGCTAGGGTAAGTGCAGGTGTAGATTTTTTTTTTTTTTTTTTTTTTTACCAAACTTATAAACAGCCCTGCTTTACTTGTCAGTAGGTAAAGGATTCGTACAAGAGCTGACGTTTGCTCCTTTGGGACCTGGAGTGACAACCTACAAAATACACTGACCCTTCTGACATTGCCAACATCTTGGCTGACAGGTTCAGTGCAAAGTTCTCCCTCCCCTCACCATCTACAGGGCCTATTACCATTCTAGGGGATTGTGTAAGTCCAATTATTATGGATACGTTGGTTAACAAGGCTCTAGCTAAAGCTAAAAACACTGACTCCATGGGACCAGATGGTGTCCCAGGCTGTGTCATATGTGAGCTCCAAAAGGAATTAACCCAGCATCTTAATACCCTGTTCAGTCTCAGCCTCTCCACAGGATATGTGCCCAGAGAATGGTGCACGGCAATGGTGGTCCCGCTACACAAGGGTGGGGCCACAACTGACCCAGGGAACTACCGACCAATAAGCCTGAACAGTCTGATCTGTAAGGCTATGGAGCGAATCATTATGGAACTCATACATGGAGAGATTGGGAACCTCCAGTCACTGGACCCCACGCAGTTCGGCTTCGTCAAGGGCAGATCATGCCTCCTGAACCTGGTGGATTTCTTTGAGACAGTTACTCAGGCTATAGATACGAGAAAGGAGGTACACACGGCTTACCTTGATCTTGCTAAAGCATTTGACACCATTACCCATTCAGGTATTATTGATAAGCTCACCAGCCTGGGCATAAACCCTTACGTCACAAGATGGATCGCAAACTGGCTCTCAGACAGATCCCATAAAGTAAGAGTAGTGGGATCCATGTCCGAATCCAGACCAGTAACGAGTGGTGTGCCTCAGGGCTCTGTCCTGGGGCCCCTCCTTCTTGGCATATACTTCTCAGAAGTACAGGCAAGCACGGAAGGGCTGTGGCTGACTAAGTTTGCGGACGAGTGCAAACTGGGTGCTATAATAGAGTCTCCAGCCAACATGGAGATCCTCCAGAAGACTGATGCATGGTGTCAAAGCCATGGTCTCAAGCTAAATGCAAATAAATGCGTAGTAGTCCCCTTTGGAAAAAACAGAGTACCCGCAAACTACAACATAGGAGGTAATCCCCTGAAATCTGAAGAAATAAGGGATCTAGGGACCCAAGTAGATAGTCAGCTTTCCTTTGATAACCATGTTGCCAAAGTGGTTAGAAAATCCTTCTATGTGACCCATCTGATCATGAAAGGGTTCGCATCAAGATCTAAGGATGTAATGGTGCCCCTCTACTCTTGCCTCATCAGACCCATTATTGAGTACAATGCACCAATTGGAATGTACCTGGCTGGACATCTCCAGCAGCTGGAGAGACCACAAAGGTACCTAACCAAGAGGATTACTGGCCTCAAACAGTTGCCCTATGCAGCACGATTGAAAAAGCTAAGACTGTTCTCTGTTGCATACCGCTTTCTCAGAGGTGATCTCTGTCTAACGTAGAGAGCCATGTCCAACCCAGAATTGTTGAACATGCTCGATCTTAGCAAAACCAAATCTACTTGAGCTACACGCTCTAGGGATATAAACCTCAACACAACAATGAATAGAACATGCTGGAGGGATAGATTCCCTTCGCAGAGACTTCCCTTACTATGGAACAGGGTCCCGATCTACATAAGACAGAGCCCCTCACTATCACTCTTCAAGAGGAACCTTGATGAGTGGATGGGTAACAAAGTTCACACCGGGGATCACACCAACAGCACTACTAGATAGGGGCCAAGGGTACTAGCTGCTATTACAAGGGTCTAGGGAACTACTAAAGGGGCGGTGAATCCCGCACAACGTGGCTGGGCTAATATATGCCTTCAGGCAGATAGCCCAGTACCAACCTATGAACCTCTGGGTCTGCAGAGCGGTACTGAAGATGTATTTATGCAAGTCCAGCACCTTTAAAACTTGTCTGGTTGTCAAAGGGTTGAGGGTAGAGTGTTTGGGTTCAGGGAATAGTCCATAAAAAATCCTCTACTGCCTCCAATACAGGAGGAATAGCCAAAGGCCAGAGGCCCTAAGCCTGGGTTCTTTTTTCTTTGTCTGTCTTGTGCTTAGGGAGCTCGACCTCAGGATGACTGGCGGATGCCATCTAATGATACACAGAAGGTTGTAAACTACGATTTTGGCCCTATGCCTGATCGTCCCAGACTTCAAATTGGTGAAAAAATGACAATTAGGAATGTCGTGATCCAAACCTAGGCAGGTGATTCACAAAGTATGAAAGTCTCTGTGTGGGTTATGCCTACCACAGCAGAGATAATAGTCAACCTTATTTGACACAAGTTAAAGCAAGAAGAGGAGTTGCCCAACGGGGTGCTTAGCTTTAGAAGACTTCTCTCTGGTGTGGACCAACCAACACTCAAACACTGCTTTGGGCTCTGATGGCAAGAAAAGACAGAGATAATGGCATCAGCTGACTTCTTTTATACCCAAGCGTACTGATGTCAGGGAAGGGCATCTGCCACCCTTAAGAGGAGGGAGATTTTTACTCTGGTAGTTAGGCTGGCCAAGGGCGTACACAGCAGGAAGCCCCACAAGTAGGGATTGCAACACTGAAACACAAAGAACATCTATCCAAGTGAAGCTGTCAAAGTAATGCATGGATTCTTATTCACACAACAGGATTCATCCCAAGATACTAAAAAATGAATCTTTAGAATACAGGTGAATAAAAAGAGAGAGAGATCATTTCTTCCACATCTACTCCTTATGGACTCTCAAAGGTTTCACACAGACAACACAGTATGAATTATATACAGCATTAAGAAAAATAAAGTTTGTTGATAATACCTGAGAAATGTAGCCACAGTTACTTTGCCTGGATTAGCAGCAAGAATGTTTACTGAAACAGGTGGAAGTACACAATTCATAAAAGCATCAAAAGAACTTGGAAAGGGCTTAAATGAATACTGCAAGACATGGAGAGAGAAACTTTATCCTTAAAAGTGAAGACCTAATCTTGAAACCATATTGTTTTCAGCCAGCAGACCTGAGGTTTTTAATGGACAATGAGAGGCTAAATTTACTTAGCCAAGTTATCACATGTGCAAGCATTTACATTTGAAAGTTCTGAGTTCTCTCTCTGTAAGGGAAAGGAAAGAATAATGTTAAAAATCCAGCAAATGGCAGCAATAATTCTTGCTGCTTCATTCTGGGTAAGTTAAAGCACACAAATAAGATCTTAACAAAAACAATGCAGTACTCAAGTAAAAAAAAAATCCAGACTTGGGTGTTGGTATATTCTGATCATGTGCTCAATGATGATACCAAAGTAAAGCATTAATTCATGGAGGTCAGTGTCTCAGCCCACCTGCTGCTGTGAACTCTGTACATTAGAAGGCAGACCTGTCTGCATACCAAAGCAAACATTTTTCAGCAGTCTCACATAAACCACACTGAGGTACTCACCATGGTATTCCCACTTTTCACAGCACAGGCTGAATATACAGCCACTATGGTGTGCTGACATCAAAAATGCAAACAAAGCAATTGCCTCTCTTTGCAGATACAAGCCTCAAATAAATTGTGATACCAGAATATTACTGCACCCAGTTAGACATAAAATGTATTTACTTTACATTTGTTGACATGCTAGTCCGACAGGATACATGTCCATTTTCAGCGAGGCCTGGGGAGAAAAGCTCCAAGGTACAAACAATAAGAAATTACATGGTTTGAGATAAACACAGTTAAATTTGGTACTTGCGTATTATCGCAACCAGATTTTCACAGTTGCGAAATTTGCATACTGGAATGAAAACAACTGCAACAAAGTACTGTGTTATTTTACATCATTACTAATAAAGAATAACCTTAGATTACATTTAGGAAGGAAAAACATTTATACAAATAATCTTCCTGTTTGGCGTGCATTACACATGCACGCTTCAAATCTCGCATACTGTTAAAAGTTGTTCTGCACCTTTTCTTTTAAGAAAAAAAGAAAAACAACATGAAGTAATGCTGGTTTAACTGCATGAATTATATTCTTATGCAGTGAAAAACATTTACTGAACCTTTCTGGCCATATCTCCACACATGTGTAATTTAAACAGAACTAGTGACACCTTTACAAACACTTGTTGCCGATAATAAGAACGTGATTCCAATTTTTTTTTAGAGTCCTGCCTGCCGTGTCTCACTTTGCCGGTATCCATCATTTGATGTGGGTGAGTTCAAAGGGATAAAGCTTTCTGGACAAGTAAGGAAATGAATTAAGTGCTTGTGTACTCTGAGATTTTAAGCGTTACTTGTTTTTGTGACTTATATTAATATACTAGGACTTTCAGGTGTGTCCAATCTTGGTATAGTTTATTTCAGATTAGGAACAAATGCCTGTCAGTCTGCCGGCTAAAATCATTCTGATGAATGAAATTAAACTCGACTACTGGCCATGAACATTCAGGCAGCATACTACAGATTAATTTACCTTGCCTGCGCTTGTAATAAGGAAGGCAATATCTGTCATGCACTGCAGCAGTGTGGAGTTCGCCAGCAAAGTGAGACACGGCAGGCAGGACTCAAAAAAACTGGCAGTTATTCCTCTCCCTGCCTCATCCCATGTGTGCCACACTATTACTTACTTGTTTACACTCCAGTTTCCAACTTAATAAACCTGTTTTGTCAGTAACATTATGAATTTCGCAACGGCAAAAATCTGGTTGCAATAATACGCAAGTACCTTAAATTTTTATATATTCAAGTTATACAAGTTCACAAAGTTGAGAATTCACAGGTAAAAGACCTAGTGATTACATATGGTTAAGTTGTAGAGTAGTTAGCACACCATCATAGGAAAGAGCTAGTCAGGTTTGGAACAAAGACATAACCAGTTTAATTTAAAATACTGTTTGAGATGCTTCTTAAAAAGACTTAGAGTGGGTTCTAGGGTGATGTCTGCAGGGAGTGCGTTCCAAGTTTTACCAGAAGAGTTGGCAAACAGAGACACCCGCTGAATTACTGGTTCTGACAATTTGAACTAGCAATCTATTAGAGGAGCGCAGTGATCAGAGATTGAAGTAGGGATTGATAATGTTTTTAATTGCAGGAGTACATGCAAGTCGAATTTAAGGTGATCATCTACAATAACACCTAGGAGTTTTGTATAGGTGTCTGGGGGGATCGTGGTGCCATTTTTAGATTTTATGGAAAATGGGCATAAAAAAATCAAAATGCATTTAAATAGTCAATGCACAATGTCTTCCTGCCTTTAGCATCCTTTCTAAACACATACCAAGTCCACTACACTGTTACAACAGCTGGTAAAGTAAATAAAACTGTAAAGGCTGCAACCAATAAAATAACTGCTCAGTCATCAAACGTCATCTACTATTACTATTAAGATAACAGCTGAGGTGAATGAACAAAGGTTAGACAAGGCTAAATGTCATCAAGCAATTTTTTTCCTTTATCAACAAAACAATAAGAATACACAAGGAATAATTGTGTTATGCAAATAAAAAAGGGGGTGTTTGTAGGGCATGTACTGCGATGACACGGGCACTTCAATCATTTACTTTTACACTGAGTACTTCAGAAAGCTATGCTGTAATACTTCAGCGGCCCTCCCTGTCCTTAAGTAAAACAAGCTATAAGTCCAGAAGCTGAAAGGAAACTCCAGTTAACATTTTTGTACTACTGGCACAGAAAAAATGTATCTGGCTTTGGAAACACCATCCAAACTGTAAATCTTTTTAAACGTGAGTTTAGTAGGCCATGCTGCTTGCTTACATAAAGCAGTGGAGGAATTACCTCTGAAGGTTGCAAGAGAAGTAACTGCTACCCTTGGAAAACAAGGCTCATCTGCTCCATGAAAGGCCTAACCAGGAGAAGGCTAAACACCCAGTTGTCCATTTGGAAACAAGACTGCTCATTGCACAGAAGTGCCAGACACTGTTTTGCTGCAAAGGAAACAAAGATGGCTGGATTTTTTGAAACATTTGTTTTTGTAAAATATGAAAAATGTAATTAGGATTCAACCTATGAATAATCTGTTTTCTCATCATCACGATGATATAGGTAAAAAGATGGGAGCTGAATATTTTCACTAAATACAATATTTGACATAGTCTTCATAAAGAGAAAAAGCCAACCCACTGCTATATACCACCACCTAAAGCTTGTAGCATAAGAATTTTTCACTTATTACTTCATTTTAGCTAAGGTTTCAGCTAAATGCATGATCATCTTCAAAAAAAGAAATGTTTGTGGCACTGAAAATAGTGGCTCAAATGGATTTTTCTCATTGACTCAACTGCAGTTCAGAATAAAAACTTAATATAAAGAGAAATCTGCAGTGCACTTGTGCTGGGATTTTATTTCCTATAATCTTCTCATTCTCCTCATTTGTACAAAGATGTGCAGATGCACTGTACACATCAGCTCCTTTCTGCTTCCTGCACAGACTGTTAATGTTTGATGGCTGGAAAGTGCAACCTGGGAACTTTTCACGTGGTTGTTAGATTACAAGCCATGTCTCATCTATGTGAGGAAAGAGTGTGATATCAAGTACTGGCAAAAAAAACAGCATTTTAATGTAGCCACCAGGAAATGGATCAAAAAGGTAAAGGCCTATCCCACATCTCCAAAAATTGCAGCTTCCAAGTGTGCCCAGTGCAGGGATAAGCAAGAGGGTTCTTTAAGCAAATGTTTAAGTAAATTATAATAGGCAAAGTATATACAGCCAGTGGACATCAGCTACACCCTGCTGGAAGTCTGTTCCTCAGACAGCGATACTCATATGTGTTGCCAACCCCCATATAACTAGTAAGGAGGGGGGATAAATCAGCTCACAACTATCCTCTGCTTAGATGATAGCACTGCCACAGGTGCAGCCCCATGCAACCTACACAACGGGGTGGATTCTGAAATGTCAACACCACTGATGTGGCAGGAAAGTGTGTGCGAACAACATGCACCTTGCAGTGGTTTCAAGTCTTTGGGTGAGTGCTAGAAGGTAGCACTCAGTCAAGAACTTTCTTCTTTAGGTTTTCCTTTAGATACAGTGCTACACAATCAGGTTCTATAAGACAGGTCAGGCAATGGACATGGCAACACTCTGATGTCTGGTGAGATCTGGCCTAGTCAGCAAGAAAGCGGCCTCTTAAGAAACATGGACTGATGCCAAAGTCAAACTCTGGAAAGGCTTCCTTGGTCTTAAAAGAAGTTTAAGATGAGTGTTGTTAATCTGCAGTATAACCTACACTAATCCACTGTCAGCATGACCCCATATCTGCCCAGACCAGAGTCCATATTCAAGGATGGCCTTGTCTCCCTCTATCTTTATGCCCACTGGGAAAGAACTCAGATCAAGAAGCCTCTATTTCGGATACAGGTAAGGCCAATAATATTTCCTTTCACTACAGCCCCCCCGGATGATGCCTTTCTTTTATCATGCCCTCAAGCTGATGAAGTCTTCTATGGACTGGACTGTGGCCCCTTCACATTTCCACAAAAAACATCCCAGTGAGTACCTGGAGAAGAAAAAAGAAGTTATGTACTCACCATAACGTTCCATCTGAGTAGGTAATCTTCATTTGTCAGCAACCTGTGGGTATCGGATCCATATCGGATCCGAGCCGGCAGCTTCAAACAGCTAAGATCCGAGCTCCAAGCTCCTCCCCCTTACCCATAATCCCTTAACCCTTCCTGTCCTCAGATCGAGTTTGCTTAGCAATACAGAGTATTATATCACAGGAGTCACCTGCAAATCCTAACCTAATTTATCTGGAAAACAAAGGCTAGGAATCCTTCTAGTATGCACTATAGGTTAGGGGGATGGAGGGAGGGTCAGTTGCTGACAAATGAAGATTACCTACTCAGATGGAATGTTATGGTGAGTACATAACTTCTTTATCTGAAGTAGTTAACTTAATTTGTCCATCAACCTGTGGGACAGAGTCCCCAGCTACACAAACCTTGGGAGGTCCTCATGGAAGGATATTCCGGAGCCGAAGGATGCTCTCCCTCTGGAAATTATGTCCAACTTGTAATGGTTAAAAAACGTATGAGATGAAGCCCAAGTGGCTGCTGAGCAAATGTCATCCAAGGAAACCCTGGACCAAAAAGCAGCAGAGGTGGAAACTGATAAAGTAGAATGAGTGTGGACTCCTTCAGGTTCGGGTCGACCAGAACTTTGATATGCTAGTAGGATACATTGGGAAATCTATCTGGACAATGTAACTTTCGATACTAGTTTTCCCAAAGAGGGTTTCGCAAAGGATACAAAGAGCTGGTCCGATTTCCTGTGACCAGCGGTCCTGTGCAGATAAAATCTTAATTGCCTGTGTACGTCCAGGGAAAGTAACTTATATTCACCTTTGTTCTGGTAATTTGGAAAGAATACTGGTAAATTAATGGATTGATTGATGTTGGGTTCCGGCGCGACCTTGGGCAGGAAGGAATGATTGGTCCTGAGTGAAACTCTATCTTTATGAAAAACCAAGTATGGTGGTTTGGCGCAAAGGGCTTGAAGTTGCGAAACTCTTCTGGCCGAAGTGATGGCAATAAGGAAGGCCATCTTCCAGGATAAGAATTTTAGGACCACCGTGGCTGCTGGCAGTCAGAGATTGGAGAACAAGAGTTAAATCCCATGGAGGAACTGGATCTTTAACAGGAGGTCTCAAGAGGAAGGTGCCTTTTAAAAAGGTCCTACATAATTTGGAAGAGGCCAGGGGGCCAAGACCATTTCCCACATAATAGTGGGAGATTGCAGCTAACTGGACTTTGACTGTAGAGGAGCTAGCACCCTGGTCGAATAAAGTTGATAAGAATTCTAGCACTGCTGGTAACGGGGCTGTAAAGGGATCTAAGTTCCTGCGTTCCACCCAGATTGAAAAACGTTTCCACTTGCTATTATAAACCTTCCTCGTGGAAGGCTTATGAGCGGCTACTAAAATAGCCTTAACAGATGACGAGATACCGGGAGTCCTAGCTATCACTGGAACTGGATCAACCAAGCTGTGAGCTTGAGATTGTCCAGGTTCGGGGTTGTCAACTATAGCGGATGGGAGATCAGATCCGACGTGGGATCTAGAACCCATGGGGGTTTACTAGGTGAGACCACAGGCAAGGGAACCACGCTTGACGAGGCCAGAATGGGGCTATGAGCATCACTCTGCTCCCCAATCGATGTGCTTTCTGCAAGAATTTCAGCATTAGGGGAAGAGGAGGATAAGCATAAAGTAGACCAGATGGCCAAACATGCACCAGAGCGTCTCTGGGTGATTCCCCTGGTGGAGGAATTAGTGCAAAGTAGTCGCTGCACTTTGTGTTCGAAGGAGACGAGAAGAGATCGCAGCAAGGTTGACCCCATTTGAGAAAAATTTTCTTCGCCACTCTCGGGTTCAGAGACCACTCTCATATGGTAAAAGGATGGTTCGACTCAGCCTGTCTGCTAAGATGCAAGACCGGCCCGGAATGTGTGCTGCTATGAGAAAGCGGTTGGTGGATATCGCCCATTCCCAAACTCTCATGGCCTCTCGACAAAGTGGGTAGGACCTGGTTCCCCCTTGTTTGTTGATATACCAGACGACTGACATGTCAGTCTGAACTGCAATAGTTCCCAAGGGAAGAAGGGCTTGGAGTGCTTGCAATGCCAGAAGCACCGTCCTCATCTCTAGGACATTGATGTGCAACAAGGTCTCTGATTGGGTCCATGTGCATTGGACGGTTCTGCCCATACAGTGCCCCCCCCCACCCAAGGCGAGAAGCATCCGTGGTCACTGTGGCAAGAGGGGGAGACAGAGAACGGACGCCCTTTCTGGAGGTCCGGAGACTGGAGCCACCAGAGTAGGGCTTTCTCGCAAACCCTGCGGAGGGGAATGGGTGAACTCAGTGGATGTTGCAGAATGGACCACTGAACCTGTAGGGTCCACTGCAGTACCCTCATATTCAGGCACGTCAATGGTAGTAGATTGATAGTCGCCACCATAGAGCCTAGAGCCCTCAGGACCAATTCCGCTGGAGGAGCCGGGTAGTTCAGAAGGGCTAGCACGTGGAGCTTCAGGGTCCGAAGTCGGTCCGAAGTCAAAAAGACCTGCAGAAGATTTGTGTCCAATCTGGCTCCAATGAAGTCTAAGACATGGGTTGATTGGAAAGAAGATTTTTTGACATTGATTGTGATTCCCAGTCGGGAAGCCAGGTGGAGGAAATAATCTCTGGCTGAGCACAGTAGATGTCTGGTGGGGGCTGACAGGAGCCAGTCGTCTAGGTACGGAAAGACCTGTATTACCTGAAGTCTCAGGTGGGCCGCTACCACTGCTAATACTTTGGTGAACACCCTGGGGGCTGTGGTGAGACCAAAGGGAAGGACCCTGAACTGGTAGTGGCTGGCTCCTAGCCAGAAGTGGAGAAACCTTCTGGATCGCCTGTCCATCAGAATGTGGTAGTATGCGCCCTTGAGGTCTATGGAACACATCCAGTCGTTCTCCTGCAGGAGTGGGAGAATGGACTGAATGGTGACCATCCGGAACTTTTCTTTGGCCACTGACAGGTTTAGGAAGGATAGATCGAGGATTGGTCTTAGGTCCCCCATCTATTTTGGCACCAAAAAGAACCTGGAGTAAAAGCCTGATCCGGATTGGTCTGGGGGGACGTGCTGGATTGCTCTTTTTTCTAGCAGCTGAAGGATTTCTGCTGCTGCTGTCTCCCTTTGATTGGGTGGGACATCGGGGAGGCTCCGGGGTTTGGGAGGAAGGTTGAGAAAGGGAATCCTGTAACCTCTGGATATGATCCGAAGCACCCAGCGATCTGTTGTAATGGACTCCCACATAACTAGGTGCCTCGAGAAATGCCCCCCGACTGCCTCCAGAGTGGAGCAGTCAGGTAAACCTTCAGGGTTGCTGCCTGGGCCGATCAGAAAAAGGTTCTCCTGACCCGAAATTCTTCAGTCCCCCTCTGCCTCTGGGCCGGCGTCCACCCTGTCCTCCTTTGCCTCTGAAGGACGAGGGGTCCGGAGCGAAATGGGACTGTTGAGATTTCTGGAACCGCATCTTCTTCTGTCCCTTTTGGTTCCTAGTAAAGGACCTCTGGGGAGCACAGAAGCAGACTCTGACGGCAGACAACGTCTTCCAGTCTTTCTCGCTCTGGACCAGGGTGTCGCGTACGGTCTTGCCAAAGAGGGAAGAACCGTCAAACGGTGCATTAGCGAAGGACGCCTTGAAGGGTTCTGCAAAATCACAATGGCTGAGCCAAGCATGCCTTCGTAAGACAATGCCCGCTCCGCTAGCTCCAGCAGCTCCTTCTGTGGCATGAGAGAGGAGCCACATAGAGGTAGAAATGGATTTGAGTGGCCATTCGGGTAGAGAATACTTTCTTATCCTCTGCCGACATGGACTCTAGGGGTGACTCAGCGTATTCTTTGATGAGATCCCGCTGGAGTCGTATCACGTGTGCCATATAATTCAGCGACCTTACCGAAAAGGTGGCTGAAGCGAACATCTGCTTCCCCAAACAGTCCATCGTCCGAGACTCCTTGTCTGTAGGATGGACAGAGGGAACTCTCCTGGGCCAGTTCCTTTTTAGTGGCGACTGCCACCAACATGGCATCTACAGGAGCACCCTTGCTCCAGCAAGTTCTATCAGAAGGAGGACTAAGAATTTTATCGGGCCTCTTGGGAATGGGCTGCACAGTGTCCTGCTCCTTCCATGCCCTGGTAGTAATCAGGTCCACCAGGGGGTCGGCGGGAGGGGGCACCCAAGAGGTAGATGGGCCTGCGTCAAACGCCTCCAGAAATACAGACTCATCCGAGGAAGGTTTTTGGGCGGACCACACCCCCCTCTAATTCGAAGCATTTCCATGATGTCTTCGGGGGTGACCTTGGGGAACCTTCCCCTTCCTCAATCTGTATCTGTTGTCAAGGACTCAGGTGAGTCCAAGTGCCTCCTCTTGCACTTACGTTTTTGAGGGACCCCCTCAGGGGGGCTGTCCGAAGAGGCCTCACCAACCACATCCTGTTCGTCCAAGGGAACTATCTAGGACGTAGGCGCAGGCTGTCCCTGGGGCCGGGTGGTGGAAGGTAGGCCCGTCTGAGATGGAGTGCAGGGTGGAGCCGTAGCAGGAGCCTGGGGCCTCGAATCCCTTGATAGAACCCTCTCCACAACATCGAATGCCAAAGGGGAACTGTTCTCCCTGGGATCCGAGAGCAGTCCCCTCGGATCCGATGCTTGGATCGGAGCCGGCGCCGAAGCAGTCGGATCCGAAGAGCCAGTATTGCTCTGACTGAGACGGAGCCAAAGACACACTGACACCTCCGGATGCGAAGCTCAGCTCCTCTCGGCTCCGAGAGCTCGGATCCGAAAAGGGACCTGACAAACTCGAGGGTGCTGTCGGCGCCGAAGTATGAGGTACTATCGGAGCCGACACTCCCCCGGCTCCGACTCTACACAGCTCTGAAGGCTCCGAACCCCAGAAGTGGGTCGGAGAAGGAGCTATCTAGGTGAAAAAAGGGGTCGAGCTCCCCCCCGGAGGGGGGGGGGGGCAGGAGCACTCCCATCTGCAGCTGGGCCTGGAGGAACCTACGCATCATCCGGTCCATGTCTGCATCAGATAAGCTTCTATTCGACCTAGAGGAGGCCACCGGGACGGGAGTGCTGCCTCGATTACCTTGAAGGCGACCGGGTCTCCTCCTCCAGTGAAAAACGGGGTGAATGGAGCCGGGAAGGAGAAGGCCCGGAGGCTCTAGGAGAAGCTGCTTGCTTGGCTGGCGGGGCCGAGGAGGAAGACTCGGCCCGCCGCTTGTGATGTTTATCCTTCTTGCGCTCCCTCCTAGCTTCCCTCTCCTCCTGGCCTGCGGTGAAAGGATGAGTCCCGGCCAGGGGAGCAGGGATGGGGGGTGGCACTGTCGCGGCAGGTGCCACAGAGGGAGAGGAGGACGAAGTCGGATCCGGGGGCAACAGTCCCGCCAAGACCAACTTCGACCTCCTGTCCCTCAAAGCCCTGGAGTTGAAGGCTGCACAAATAGTGCAGCTTGAGGAGAGGTGGTCAACCCCAAGGCAAGTAACACACAGAGTGTGGCCATCCGCTGGGGACAGCTTATGGCCACACTCAGTGCATTTAGAAAAGAAGGCTTTAGGGGCCTCAGACATACTTAGAAAAAAATTCAAACACTAGGCCCAACACAAACACGCCTTCACAAACACACAGAGGGAGGACAAACTAACTAAACACAGTTAAGATTAACTGCACAAATTTACTAATAAAACCAAAAGACTAGGGGTAACGCACACAAATATTTTTTAACAGTTAGAATAAAAAGGAGAGATTTTTCTCACAAAAAACTGTTCTACAACGCCTGAAAGCTCGATCAAGCTGCTGACAAACAGGGCAAACAAGATCTGAGGAAACGAAGGGTTAGCAGGGGATTGTGGGTAAGGGGGAGGAGCTTGGAGCTTGGATCTTAGCTGTTTGAAGCTGCCGGCTCGGATCCGATATGGATCCGATACCCACAGGTTGATGGACAAATGAAGTTAACTACTTCAGATGAAGTGCATTAGGCCATCACAGCCATGGATCCTGTGCTGAGGAATGCCATTTCTACAGTTAAGAAGCATTTGAATACCATTGTCTTTGCTTCTAAAAGGGGAGATTGCCCTCTACATGCAACCCACTGAGTGGCACTAGATCCTCTCCAAGGATCATAAGGTTGATTACTAACATAACCTCTGTGATTGAGCAAGCACAACAGAGACCACAGCACCTCTCCACATTAACGACTGATAGGCTGTATAAAGCACTACACAGAGTGAGTAAGAAGGCTTTTTTCTGATAATAAAATATAGTTCAGGTCCCTTAACTACCTATCTTTCATATACAGGTTTCCAGACGTCTCTAAAAGGCAACACAATGGTAAAGCTTTTAGCTCTTCTGGATTACAAGGTCAAGGATGAACAGCCTGAAACCAACACCATGGCTCTGGCTCACAGTCACCAAACAGAACCAGTGAAATCTCAATATGAAAACTCTTAGGTCATTCCTAAAAAAGGGCTCTAGCCATACACAAATTCATCTTCAAGACAGCTCTTAGAACAGGGACACATTTTTCTCAAAGATAGATATCCAATCTGTCCCTCCTTCAGAAAGGGGATGTGACTTTTGCTGCTATGCCTTCTTAGTTCCTAAGAGCACTGGAGACTCCTGCCTTACTTTGAACTATACTGTCCTCAGTAAACACATCTTGAATTTGACTTCTAAAGTCATGCTTCCTTCCATCAAATGGCATCTAGAAGGGGGCATGAAGTACAACTTCTGACATATCAGTGTCACAGTCCAGAACAGGGGCTCCTCAAGTTCACTCTAGGAAGAGGAGAATGTGTTGTCACTCAGTCTGCCCTCTGTGCATTGAGGGTGTACTAGGACACTGATCTTGATGATTAAAACTTTACTAAAGATGGAACTTCCTGTATCTTGCCTTAAACAGAGAGCTGATTTATGCTCCTCCCATAGACAGCTTTCCTAGTCTCATCAGCCTTAGTCTGACCAAACTCATAGATACACTGATTTTAACAAAGGCTCCATAAAATGGAGGAAATTATCTCTGAGCCTGATTCTGAAAGCTGTGTTTACCGCAGCAGAGATGAACACCCATCATTGTCTGCCATTAACGCCTTAAGGGAGGATTAGGAGGTCAGAATCCTGGCAGCTTGAGTGAAAATGCAGATAAGATCAAAGTTCAGACCCCCCCTGCACCTTCGAGATTTGACCCTTTCATTGCATGTGAAACACCACCACCACATTGCAACACTTTGGCACCAACATACTTTTAAAATTAAAACATTGAGTTAACATGACTTTTTAAAATGGAAAAAAAAAACACCCTCATTTAGTGTTAAAATTTTTCACTGGTACAATTAATATACTGATAAAATAATTTCTCTACAGTAAATTAAAAAGAGGTACATAACTAGAAGTGTAACCGTTACTACATGACGTACACTACTACTACAAATACTGAAATACCACTGATATCAGCGCTTCCCAGCACTAATTCACTTGCTAGAAAAAGTTTACAAAGTTGCTGAGGCAATCTGTTTGCATACTTCTGTGCTGCCTTTAAAACGTGGCAAAATAATAGATCATTACATTTGTTAGCAAGAAACAATGCCCACAAAAAACTTTTTAAAAAAATTCTAAACCTATAAGTGGATGGGAAATAGGAAATACACCCTGGGGATCACTTCTGTGGCTCTGCTCGACAGGGGCACAGGAAAATAACTTTCTTGGGTGGCGTAAACCAGGGAACCTTGTTGGCTAGGCTTACTTAGGCCCTTGAGCCAATAGCCTAGTACCTACCTATGAACCTAATCAAAACAGGAGGATGAAGGACATATGCTGAGCTGCAAGTGTTGCTCAAACATTGGAAGGGCAAAATAATTTTGTGTTTGCATACATCTGAAGAATATATTGCTAAAAGCAATGACTAGCTTTCTTAATAATACAAGAACAGGAACAGACACCGCTGGTGTTGGGAGAAGGTGGTGGCTGCTCCAGGAGCAATCTGACAAGGGGTGTGATCAGTACTTGTCAATAGTGCAAGAGTGCAGTAGAGACAATGATAAATCAATGCTTATACTGCAATTATAACTCAGATGAAGTGCTTAGTGTGAGGTCAATGTATGGTGATTATTGTAGCAAGCTGCTTGGGATAGTTTTAAAGTAGCTTGCTACACTTGCACGACTACAGAAGAGCTTTTCTGTAAATGAGCTAGCCAAGGTTCTGATGACAGATGTACAATTAGGTATGAGGAAGTTAGACAAAGTTCCCTTACTTGTTTCAGAAGTGTTCAATATAAGAAATTGCCTGATCAGATGGTGGTGACCCAAAAATAACAGAAAGGTGGCTTTCTGGGGAAGTAGGCAGATATGCATTTGCTGTGTATGAGTGGGACAGTTATTCTTGAATATACCTCAGCAACTGGGAATTGCCTGCTGAGACAGTAGAGACTAGACTATAACATGTAAAGGATTGCTTGTGAAAGTAAATTAGGATATTTGCTATGAAACAGTGGGACAAAGGCTTTCTGATTATATCAAATAATTTCACAAAGTATTCTGAATTCTAAACAGGAAAAAAATTCAAATAATACTAAGAAATGACTGAAGAACAAATGAGCAGACCATAAGACTGAGAATAATGTTTCTTAAAATATACCTACACTGTTATTTATTTAATCAGCTTATTTCTGATGTTAGCAAAACTCAACATAGTCAAAGACTGGAGGTTTCTCAAAAAAAAAAAAAAGTGGCTATTTTTGGGGGGAGAGGTGTCAGCCTGTGCGTGAAAGCTGACGACTGACACTTGATCACACTTAAAAATCAGTCTGTCTTATTAGACATGGTGTGTGTGTGCGCGCGCATGGGAGTGTGCACATGCGTGCACATCCAAGCAAGATAAACAAGCTGAAATGCATCAGTGTTGGAAGAACTACACCATGGTAACAAACTTACGAAGTATCAAAAAGACAAAAGTAGTTATTCGTGAAGGCGGTCCATGTGTGAAAGTATAAAAGCAAATGAGCACAGACAAATGATCACTGCTCTCGACTTTTAAGGGGGTTCTGTAAGTGTATGGGGTGTGGTGGTGTGCGTCTGCACCTGCATGAGCATGTGTAGCACAATGAAATGCATTGTTTTTACTTGATCATAGCCAGAAAAGAACTTCTGTTGGGATGGGATCAGATTGTAAAAGCTGAAAACTTAAAAGATTTTATCTAAAGACTGTTTATGTGACTCTCTCATAGTCAAAGGAGAAATATTCTACCAGGAGGGCTTATTCCATGAGAAAAGTCTGCGCAAAAGTAGCTGCAACTCTTACCTTTTGGTATTTATCAGAAATGAAGATACAATCCACGTGCTTTTTCGGAAAGTACAGCTGTGCGTAAAAAGTTACTGTACTACCATAGTTTCTTACCTTCCCTGTATTTTACAACAGATGCTCAGGTCTGCAGCTATGTAAAAGGGTACACCCATTGCACTTGTTAGGTAAGTACGTGTGGTCTAACCAAAATCTTTGACTAAATTCCAAGCCAGATAAAATTAGTACAGTACACAAATAGCCCCTTATTTAGGGCAACCATAAAAACAAATTTTGAAATCATCCCCTTTTAACTATTTTCTACATGGGGTCAGGCATAAGTGTCAACTCTTGCCATCTCTCAATTCAATGCTACTTCTCCTACCTTCAACCGTCATGCCTGTCATGTCTTCTCTCACATAATCCTTCCAACTCTTTGCTGGATGCCCGTTTCCTTTTTTCTTCTTACGGTCTGTCCAAAGTCATCTTCACCAGACTGTCTGCTGCTTTCCTGCACATGTATCCTAACCACTGTAATTTGTTCTCTTTGACCTTCTCTGCAACTGAAGCTACTCTGGCGTCTGCTCTGATTAACTCATTTGTCTGTCCAACAGTATGCATCCTACCACTTCTCAAGTACTTCATCTCCATCACCTCAAGTATCCTCAACTGCTCTGCTTTTACTGCTCAGCTTTCTGTACCACACACAAGTACTGGTCGCACCATTTTTGTACACCTTACTTTTCAGCTTCTTTGGCATTCTTCTGTCATACATTGTCCCTAACACACTGTGCCAAGTTGGCTGCAGCTCCTCTGATTCTAGCCTTGACTTCCTCATTCACACTTCCCATTTCCTCAACCTCCCCTTCCAGATACCTGAAGCTGTTAATCTGTTCCACTATTTACCCTTCTATCTCAATTCTCAGCTTCTTCTGATTTCTCCCATTTGCTGTCATTACAATTGTCTTACTAGTATTCAGTATCACACAATATGCCTTCAGTTTTGCATTCCATTTCCCTATTCTTTGCTGTAGTTCTTACACAGAATCAACCTATAATGCCACATGCATACATAAAATTTGTTGATCTGTTCCCTCCAACCCGTTTGGTGTGGGTTCAGAAGTGAAACCTAATGCACACCCACTCCCACTGGGAACCAGTCTAATTCTAATATCGAACACTGTATTTTAGTCAGTGGGCCCTTGTACATAGCCTGCATTAATTCAGCCAATGATTCTGGGACTTTAAGCCATCACAGAGCTGCCCAAATCAGCTTTCTTGGGACCTTGTCATATGCTTTTTCAAAGTCAATGAATGTCCAGTTGCACAATTTCCTCATCAATAGCTTCTTCTCAGGTATCTGTCTCACTGCAAATGTTGGGTCAGTAGTGCTGCATCCTGATCTGAATCCCAACTGTTCATCTCCCACTTCACTTTCTACTACTCTGTGTATTTGTTTTTCACCCTCTCCAGACATTTTAAGCAATGTGATAGGAGTTTGATGTCTCTCTACTGCCCACAGTTGTGGATGTCTCCTTTGTTCTTGAACACTGGCACAAGTATGCTTATTCTTCAGTCATCTGGAAAATGTCTTTCTCTCCATACTGCTTACAACCATTTTCAACACTATCTGCTGGGACTTCTGAGCCTGCTGCTTTTCCTCACTTCATTTTCCTTAGAGCTGTTCCTACTTCTGGGATGGGCTCCTCTCCTCTTCTTACATTGCAGGCTACGTCCAGGGCAGTACAGCTTCTGTAGGGTTTTCTTCATTTAGAAGCTGCTGGAAGAACTCCTTCCATCTGCCTTTGATGTCCTGTGGACTGGGTAAGCAGGTTGTTGCTGGCCATCTCTATTTATTTTTACATTTGTTAACCGGGTTAGTCCGACTGGGCGCAGAGAGCCCTTTTTCAGCAGTGACCTGAGGAGAAAAGCTCCAAGAACACAATTAAAAAAATAAAAAATAAAAAAAACTAACAATTCAAGTTGTAAGATACTTAGCAGTACAATATGCCAAGACCCTGGAAGAAAACACAATGAAGCTTATGGACAGGACAACTTAGTCAAGCCTTGTAGTTGTTGATTTAACAGCGTAGACCACAGAAATCCACAGGATAAAAACGCCAAGGAACAAAGCTTTTCAGCTGTTAAAATAGTTTAATCCAAGCATTCGAGACTGTGGAACAGGAATGATTACCAACAAAATCAGTATTATACAAATTTTCGGGATGGAGCAAGAAGGGGGAGGGGGAGGTACTAAATGTTGCTAGTACCACCAGCCCCACATTGGAAAAAGAAAATATTCAGGATGTTAGTAACCTTTATAGATTTACCAAGGGTGACTTTAGTATCTACAATTTCAGTAAAATCAAACTAAAGGACAAACACTTTAGCCTGTTATCCAAGGGTATTACATTTATACTCATGAGAAGAGGTGAGCTTACTAAAACCTTATTAGTCATAAATGCATTTCTTAGAAAGGTTAATTTGCAAGTAATTTTTAAACCAGGAATTGGAGAAACAATCGATCTAATAATCTAACAAAGAGGAGTATTTTCAACCCTCCATTACACTCCCAAATTAAGAACTTTGAAAACATGATAGAAAATGAGATTAGATCTAATTTTGACAAGGTTAAATACACTGGTAACTTGAATATGGAAGAAAATAATATTTTAACAGAGTTAAGAAAGGATGTCAACCTCAGAATCATGAAACCAGATAAAGGGGGGTTGAATGGTCTTGATGGATATACTTCTCTACGAAGGGAAGATGAATAAAATCTTGAGGGACCCCACTAGATACACTGGTTGTTCTAGAAATGAAATAAATATAGCTTACAGAAGGATTGACATGGTCTTAGAAGACCTTTATTCTGAGGGACATATAGACAACAAAACACTGAGGTACTTAAAAGTAGAAAAAACTAAAATTCCAACGATCTTTGGGATTCCAAAAACAAGCAAAGATGGAAGGGATCTACCCCTATGACCTATAGTATCTGCTGAAGGCTCAAAAACCCTACCACTGGCCAAATATGTAGCTTTAAAGCTACAGAATATTTGGTTGAAACGTGACAATATTCTGAGGGACTCATGGGACTTCTTGAGAAGTGTGAGACAAGATATGTACGCAGATATTTAATTCCTTATTATTAATTTATTTTCCTGCATCCCTCATGAGGAAGGTAAAATAATGTTAAAAGAAATAATTTTTGAAGACTGTAGTTTAAGCAGAGATGAATGTATGGTCATTGTACAACTAATGGACCTGGTTTTAAAGTACAACTTCTTATACTTTAAAGGTGAATTTTTTTCACCAAATTAAAGGTGTAGCCATTAGCGTAGCATGTGCACCTACGTATGCCAATTTAATTTTAGCAAAATGGGAGGAAAAATGGGTAATAAACTCGGGATATAACCAAAAATGGTTGTTGCATAAAAGGTTCCTGGATGATATTTGTATTTTTTGGAACACATCAAATGAGGAAATTCAAGAATTTATAAACTACTTAAACAATAGTACGGATTTCCTAAGGTTCACCCACAACGTAGATTATGCCAGGTTAAGATACTTGGACATTGAGATTTATAAAGAAAACAAGAAGTTTCATTCAAAAGTTTACAGGAAAAATACATATTCAAATTCCTATTTGCACTATGACAGTGCCCACCCCATTCATCAGAAAAGAAGTCTTGTGAGAGGGCAGTATATTAGGTCACTGAGGATGACATCAAAAATGGAAGACTTTGTGGTGGAAATGAATGTTTTGAACAATATGTTCAAGCAAATGTGCTACCCACATTTCTTGATTGAAGGCATAGAAAATGAAGTTTTAGAGGATAGAGCTGATAGATTTCAACCAATTTTAGGAAAAAGTGAAGTGGTTAATGAACAAAGAAGTTAGAGGACAATTTCAGTAGTGCTTTAGTGATTGAATTTAATGGAAGCTCCAACCTTGTAAGAAACACAATGGTTAAGGAATGGAAAGAATTTTCCACTATTACAGATATAGACCAAGTAAAAAATAAAAATGTTAAAATAGTTTACAAAAATGGGTGCAACCTTAAGAATTTGTTAGAAAGAAATGAAGCAGGGAACCTTAGAAACAGGAACCAAAGAAGAAAAGGAACATTTAAATGTGGACACTGTGCTCAGTGTCCATATATTACAAACAGGGAAACAGCGTTCCTTGAAAGTAGACAATTGGTTCTCCAGGGGAAAGAATACAGTAGCTATGATGACAAAGGAATAGTATATTTGGCAAACTGTGGAATCTGTCAAGCCTTCTATGTTGGGAAGACAGAACGAAAGTTGAAAAGAAGAATTTATGAGCACATGTACGAGATACAAAACAAGAGAGAGACTAACGCGCTCTACAAACATAAGTTACAATGTGAACAGGCATATTATGAATTTTTTTGTGCTGGAAAAGTGAAATACGATGTTAGGGGTGGTTTATGGGGGGAAGGAATTGGGTACCGTGAAGCTTTGGTGGCAAGTTATGCTACAAGCCAACAAGCATCCGTGACTCAATGAAAGTATTTCCATTGCCCCCTTCTCAAATTAAAAGCTGTGAAATTATAGATCCCAAACAGGAATTAGAAGTTATGTACCTACCATAACGTTCCATGTTAGTTGTCTTCTCTCACCTTCTTTCTTGCTGGATGGGTTCGGAGCCGATCCTCGGCTCCGACTCGGCACTTGCTAAGCTCGAGAGTCACTTTTACCAGCTCGAGGCAGCCCCATATCCCATGATGCAAGGCGGTAAATACCCAGATCTCGTTTGGTACCTAGAGGGAAAACTACCTAGCATAAAAACTTTCCGCTAAGGAAAGAAGAGCAATAAGCCTAAAAAGGCTGTAAGGGGAAACCAGATAACTAAAACTAGAACTAACTGGTGCCCAAAGAAACAAAATCTTCCAGAGCCAAGGGAGATCAAGGTCTGTCCAGGCAAGGGGGCAGGAGGGAGGGTCACAAGAAAGAAGGCGAGAGAAGACAACTAACATGGAACATTATGGTAGGTACATAACTTCTAAATGTTAAGTTGTCAATCTCGCCTTCATTCTTGCTGGATGGGACCGCGTCCCTAGCACCTCTATCCTGGGTGGCTCAATGGAACAGACTCTTGAGAACCGTGGAACCAAAACTGGCTCTATCCCTGGAGGCCAAATCCAATTTGTAATGAGAAACAAAGGCATGAGGAGTGGCCCAAGTGGCTGCTGCACAAATAGTATCTAAGGGTAGCCTAGCCTGAAAGGCTGTAGAAGTGGCTAGGCCTCTAGTGGAATGTGCCTTTGGTTTTGAGCACAGCTGTTTGCACCTAAGTTGATAAATGTCAGAAATGGTGGAAGATAGCCATCTAGACAAGGTCACTTTGGAAACAGGGAGGCCTTTCTTATTTTCAGCATAAGAAAGAGCGAGCTGATCAGACTTCCTGAATTGTTTTGTTCTGTCCAAATAATATCTGAGTTGGCGGTGAACATCAAGATAATGTAATTTTTGTTCCAATCTGTTGGAATAATTAGGAAAAAATACAGGGAGATCAATGGATTGGTTTAAATTTGTTTTTGAAGCAACCTTGGGCAAAAAGGATGGATTAGTTCTCAAGGATACTCTGTCCTTGTGGAAGACCAAATATGGGGGACGAACAGAGAGGGCATGAAGTTCTGACACTCTCCTAGCTGAGGTAATAACGACAAGGAAGAGTGTCTTCCACGAAAGAAACTTTAGTGAGCATGAAGCAGCTGGCTCAAAAGGAGGAAGAATTAAGGATGTCAGCACTAGATTTAGGTCCCATTGAGCAGGAGGACTCCTGACAGTAGGTTTGAGGAGAAAAACTCCTTTCAGAAAAGCTCTACAAAGCTTGTGGGACATAATGTTGTGATCTGCAAACCCGACATGAAAGTTCGAGATTGCAGCCAACTGAACTTTGACCGTGGAAGATGAAGAACCAGAGTGAAAGATTTCCGCTAGAAAATCCAAAATTGCATGAACAGGGGCAGTAAAGGGATCTATGTTCTTTGATTTTGCCCAAAGGGAAAAACGTTTCCACTTGCTAGCGTAAATCCTTCTAGTAGAGGATTTAAGGGAAGCCACTATGATATCCCTAACAGGGTTAGAGATCATAGGAAGCCTGGCTAAGGAAGGAAGTGGAGCAACCAAGCTGTGAGGTTGAGAGAAGGAATGGACCCGATGCAGCTGACCCGATTGGTGGATCAGAAGATCTGGCACTGGGTCCAGATGCCACGGCTGCACCAAAAGATGACGATGAAGGAACGGAAACCAAATTTGTCGAGGCCAATATGGGGCAATGAGAATCATTTTGGCTCTCAAAATGGTAGCTTTCTGGAGTACCTGTGGTATCAATGGAAAGGGAGGAAAGGCATAAAGAAGTCCCTGGGGCCAATCTTGGGTAACAGCGTCTCTGGGGGGATGGCCCGGAAGTGGGAAGAGAGAGAAGAAGGCTGGGCATTTGCTGTTTTGGGGAGTAGCAAAAAGATCGCAACATGGGCGGCCCCACTTCTGAAAAATCTCCTCCACTATAGATTGCTTGAGAGACCACTCGTGAGGCATGAGTATAGCTCTGCTCAATCTGTCCGCTAAAATGTTGGTTTTCCCAGGGATATACGTTGCTTCCAGAAACCGATGAGAGGAGATCGCCCATTGCCAAAGTCTGAGAGCCTCTCGATACAAGGGGTAGGACTTGGTTCTGCCCTGCTTGTTGATGTACCACACTACGGACATGTTGTCCGTGTGAACTGCAATTGTTCCCAAGGGAAGAAAGTCGTTGAGGGCTTGCAACGTTAAAAGCACTGCTCTCATCTCTAGGACATTTATGTGCATGTGGTATTCGAACGGTTGCCACGTCCCCATGAACCATCCTGCCCTGATAATGACCCCCCCACCCGATCAGGGAGGCGTCCGTAGTGACTGTGGCTACCGGGGCCGGGGAAACAAAGGGTCTGCCCTGATGGACCTGGGGAGAAGAAATCCACTAGGATAGGTGGTTTTTGCAAGTTTGTGTCACCAGAATCTGGTGACGCATGGGAAGCTGTTGGAAGGACCATTGGGTGAACAACAACCATTGAAGGAGACGCATGTAAAAACGGGCCAAAGGAAGAAGAGTAATGGCAGCTGCCATGAGGCCCAATACTTTTAGGACCAGTCTGGCTTGCACCTTTTTGCTGGCAAGGATGATCCGCACATGGTTTTGGATATCTAGGATTCTCTGGCTTGTGAGGTTTGCTGACATCCGAACAGTGTCTAAATTTGTGCCTATAAAAGTAATAGACTGGCAGGGCAATAAGGAGGATTTTTCGTAGTTGATCGAAATTCCTAATTGAGTGCAGAGATTTAGGGTGTAATCTCTGGCTTGGAGAAGTTGATGCCTGGTGGTGGCTGAGAGGAGCCAGTCGTCGAGATACGGAAACACCTGGAATCCTTGACGTCTCAGGTGAGCCGTGACCACTGCCATGCATTTGGTGAACACTCTGGGGGCTGTAGTGAGACCAAAGGGCAGGGCTCTGAATTGAAAATGACTGGACCCCAGCCGAAAGCGGAGAAACCTTCTGGAGCGTCAGTGGATTTTTATGTGATAGTACGCATCCTGAAGGTCTACTGAGCACATCCAGTTGTCTTTGCCTAAGAAGGGCAAAATCGATTGAAGTGTGACCATCCGAAATCTTGTCTTTTTCACAGACTTGTTGAGTCTGCTGAGGTCCAATATTGGTCTCCAATCTCCCGTCTTTTTGGGAACCAAAAAGAACCTAGAGAAGATTCCGGGCTCTGAATGGTCTGTTGGAACTGGCTGAATGGCCCTTTTTTGTAGCAGCTTTGATACTTCTAATTTTGCGATTTCCCTTAGACCGGGTGGAACATCTGGAAGGGAATTTTTGTGAGTGAAGGGACTTTCCTCGAAAGGAATCTTGTAACCCTCGGATATGATCGACTGTACCCATTTGTCTTGTGAAAGGGAAAGCCAGGCTTCTGGGTACAGCGATAATCTTCCCCCGACTGCCTCCAAGGATGGACAGTCGGGCAACACCTCAGGGATGATGGAAGGGCTTGTCAGAGAGGCTCTCTGCTGCCCTGGTTCTGTGGACCCCCTCTGCCCCTAGGGCGGCGTCTATTATTATTACCCCCTCTGCCTCTAGGGGTAAACTGACCACGTGTGTCCGGCGTGACTCCCTGAGATTTACAGAACGACATCTTTCCCCCCTTCTGTCCTTTAGGGTAAGGCCTAGAAGGGGTGGAAAACCGACTCCTACTGCAGAAAGAGTCTTGCCGTCTTGCTCACACCTGGTCAACATATCCTTCACCTGAGGACCAAACAATGTTGACCCATCGAAGGGAGAGTTTGTGAAGGACGCCTTAAAGGGATCTGCGCAATTACAGAGCCACATCCAGGACTGACGTCTAAGAGCCACTCCTGTCCCTGCAGCTCTACTTGCTCCATCTGCTGCATACGAAATCAGCCGCATGGAGGAGTTGGTTATGGAGTTAAGGATTCCTAGCTGAGAAGCAATCTTGTCCTGAGCCCCTGCAGCTGTAGGATCCTGTACTACTTCACCTAATTCTTTAAGGATGTCCCTTTGAAGTCTGGTGAAGTGACATAAATAATTCAGCGAACGCATGGCAAAGGTCGCTGAGGAAAACATCCGCTTACCATACCTGTCCATGGTCCTAGAATCCTTGTTAGGAGGATGGACTGGTACAGAAGTATCTGCAAGTTCCTTCTTGGTGGCGGCCGCCACCACCATGGCATCAACCGGGACACCTTTTGTAAGAAATTGTTTCTCGGAAGGGGCTGTAATAAATTTAGAAGGCCTCCTGGGAACTGGTTTCACAGAATCAGGAGATGCCCACGCCTTCCGAGCTATCACCTCCATGAGGGGGTCGAAAGGCGGAGACACCCAGGAGGTGGAGGGTCGAGATCCAAACGCCTCTAGGTATACAGACTCATCCTCGGAGGGATTAATGGAGGGCCAGTTTCCCCTCTGTTTTAGAAGTTCTAGGATGTCTGAAAAAGAGACATCCTCAGAGGGGGATCTTGGGGACCCCTCCGACTCATCTAAGTCGGTATCTGAAGTTGTAGACTCAGGGGAGTCTAGGTGCTTCCTCTTACAGGTCCTCTTACGCGGAGGATCTCCTGACGGATCAGGAGAATCCTCGGAAGAGGGGGTTCTTCCCAGTGGGGAAACGTGAGGCGGTGGATCTCTCTGTCCGGGAGCAAGAGAGTGGGAAGAGACATCTACAGGCACCATAGAGGAAGGAGCTAAGGGGATAGACTGCTGACTGAGCCCAGGGGCCAGCACACTCCATCACCTCGAAGGCTCCCCTCCCAGGGAGAACCGAGAGACCCCGCTCCGAAGAAACAGGCTCCTGGGCCCACCGAAAGGGAAGGCTCCCAGGCAGATGTCGGAGCTGAGCTCACCAAGGCCAAAGCCCCGAGGGGAAGAGCAGGGTCGGACAAGGGTCCGATGCCACTCACCCCCTCGGAGCAGACCAGGGAAGCCCGACCACCGGATCCCTCCAAGGAAGGTCTCGAGGAGGAGATAAGAGTAGAAGCTGAAGGAGCAGAAAGGGGTAGTATCTGCCCCGCAGCCGTAGCAGTGACTATTCCAATAGACTCCGGCTCCGAGCTCTGGAGGAGAGTCGAAGGAGGAACTTGAAGAGGGTGTGGACTAGTAGTCGTCTGTTGAGACGGACTATGAAGCATTTAGGCTAGTGCCTGTGATTTTAACAATCTGCTTACCACTCTCTCCAAATCGTGGTCTGAGAGCCTGGAAGACCTAGATGATCGGCTCCGATGGCTCCACTCTGAAAGAAGAGGAGAGGTCGGAGCCGACAGTATCGGCTCCAAAGAGGGGGACCTGGACCGCTTCCTCGACGGAACCATCGGAGCCGAAGAACCCTCGGTTCCAGATGGAGCCGACAACGTATCGGCTCCATGCCTGGTCAAAGATGTATCGGCTCCGGCCGGAGCCGATACAGGCAAGGAAATATTGGTATCTGAGCCGGCCGGTGCCGATACCGAAGCCTGAGACACATGGTGGTCGGAGCAGACACCAATGTGGCAGTTAAAGTCTCGGCCATCGGTGCCGAAGATTTAGTCAAAATAAGATCGGCTCCAGCCGGAGTCGATCTCGACTCCAAAGGAGTCGGAGCCAGGGCCGAAGGCTTAGTAGCAGAAGCCTGGGCCTTGGAGGTCTTAGAGGGCTTGCCCGAAGCAGACTTGGCCGGGGAGCCCTCCGGTTTAAGTAGTCCTTTTAAAATTAATTTCTCCTTTCCTGCAGGACTCTCTGGCTGAAACAGTGACAAATAGCACAGGAGTCCTGCAGGTGGAGAGGTCCCAGGCAATAGATACAAGAAGTGTGACCGTCTGTCAGAGACATCTTCTGACAGCACGAGTCACACTTCTTGAAGCCTGAGACCCTCTGTTCTTTGGACATAGTGAGCACACACACAACACACTACTCACACAGTCCCAGAATCAGAAAATTTAACTTAAAATGGGGAAAAAATAAACCCACACACACACCCTGACAGGAAGGGATGGGAGGGGATTGTAGGCCCGACTAAATAAAAACAACTAGGGAAACAGTAAAACTAGAGCTAGAGACCCTACAACTATCTAAAAGTGACAAAATACTAATATATGAGAGAAAAATTAGGAATGGGGTGACTAAAATTTGTATAACAAATTACTTACCAAGAGCTGGTAAAAGGAGTACCTCATCAGTGAAGCGGCAAACGAGATCTGGGTATTTACCGCCTTGCATCATGGGATATGGGGCTGCCTCGAGCTGGTAAAAGTGACTCTCGAGCTTAGCAAGTGCCGAGTCAGAGCCGAGGATCGGCTCCGAACCCATCCAGCAAGAATGAAGGCGAGATTGACAACTTAACATTATAATGTTTCTTCCTTTACTTAATTAATAAAAGATTCAGCAGCTTGTTCCTCACACAGCATATACCCGTTCATTAAAAAATGTATTTAAGCTGTGTAGAATTGCAATGGAATTGTTCTGATGAAGTCTAATTAACTTAGATGAAAGCGCTCAACCGTATTTTTTATCTGTAATAAATAAGTGTTCGTATACATTGGTGTCGGTGTGAACGGGTATATGCTGTGAGGAACAAGCTGCTGAACCTTTTATTTATTGTTGACTAGTTCCTTATCTTTTGTGTCGTTTACTTTACTTAATTAAGTTAACTAATTTCCATGTCAGGATTGCTATCTCAGCTTGTATTTCAACAATATATTTTTTCAACATAAGATGATGAACTACACTGACGTCAAGAAACTGAAAGAATTAAGTGTTTTTAGAATGCTTTTAAAGTATTTGTATTTTGCACTTTATTCATTTATTTATTCAACATGAAGAATTTAAACATTTGTATTAACATGGATAGCTGCTTATTACTGTATTGCTCTGAATTTTGTAAGCATGATTACAACAGTTACTTCATATAAGTTCTGGGGTCAGAGAAATTCCTAGGAAGCATACATTCTTTACAATAGAAAATGGTAGTTCAACTTTGTTCCACAAGATGGCATGATATTAAAAGTTTTTTAGAAAAGGTTTTAAAAGGTTTTAGAGATTTTAAAGTTTAAATTAAAGTAATAAAAGTGACTGAGCAGCCAAGTGCTCCGGACTGTGCGGAATGCTTCGCATTTGTGATCGATTAAGTCTCCTGTTCCGCTGTTATGCATTTGCAGCCGTGGTTCCGCTTTGCGATTTTTTTGTCAAGTAAGTTATTTTCTCCCTCCCGTTACATGCTCAGTGCATCACAGTAGCCCAGTTGGTGCTTGTGAGGCAAGTAAGGTAATATTATAGGCCTAGGCGTTTCTGAAACCACAAATGTTATACTGACTTTCACTGTTTGTGTAATTTAGAAGTACGGTGAGCATCAATAAGATGCTTAATTTCTGATAAGTACTTTGGTAACTATCTTTTGCAATCGCCTAAATATAGAGCAAGAAAAAAAACTCTTAAGTGCAGTTGAGCAACACTGCTACCCTTTCCCTACCAGCAGCACACCTCTAAACTGTCCAAATTTCTGCTTCGTATTTTTGGTCTTTACATCGTAAAATCTGTGGCTTTCTAGCAAATCGCTAGGATGATCTGAGGGTTGAAGTCACTAAATAAATGACATATTTTAGTTACAGAGATCATATCATTCAGGAAAATGTACGCAGGAAGAATTCAATTACTGTAGCAACTTTCTATGTTTATAAGAGTAATACTAATAATAGCTCTCAATTCTACCAACAAAATTTGGAATAAAGTGAAAAATAACGAAAAGGCCCTGAATTGGGGACACATTTTAAATGATGGCACTATTATTGCATAAATTCACAAAATGATTTCCAATTTTAGGAGGAACAGAATAAAACTTTGAGAAACATTAGGGGTGTCTCTACAAAAAAGGGGAAAGTTGAGATGTCTCACTATTTTTTTAACCTTTGACCTCCCTTACATCAGGCTTTGTTCAGATTTCTTGTGCTAAGAGGTTGAGAGGTATGCTTTCCTGTGGTAAACAATTTTTTTCCAAGAATAGAGCAAATATTGACTTCTGAATGACACTTACTTTGAATAATCGTTGTTGAATGGTAAGTCAGCTTCCATACGATTAAGAAAATTCTTTTGAGAAGGTGATGTACTTACAGCATTAGCTTTACCAAGATAATATTTGACATTTTCATGGGTAAGAATTAGCTTAGTATGTTGCAGTTTTATTTAATTTTTTGGGGAAAAAATCAGACTGTAGTGTACAAATATTAATATAAAAAACCTGACCTTAAATGTGAATTCTCTGTATTTCTGGTCAGGACAGGAGATATCTACTTGAATTTCTGTTCTAGTTTTGCAGCATTTAAGTATTTCCTGGTTGCATTTATGAAATACAGGATTGCTGTGGTTTACGTTTTCATCTAATGCAAAATGATACATGTACTACAGTAGATAAACATTATAATTGATTTGTAATTCCTAAAGAATAATAATTCAGTGATAGCTAAAATATACTGAGATCACGATAATTTACCATTAGTGTAGCTCATCGTGACAAAGGGAGATACTACCAGCACAGCTATCTGGAATTTTGTAAATAATTAAAATGTCATTTGTGAATATCAACATGATCTATATAACATGCTTGTGTTACAAATGTTTTCAAACTGTATGTCATGTGTATATCAAACTAGGTTTGTACAGACGTATGCTGAAAAGATATTTTATAAAATACTGAGTTTAAAGATGTATCCCTGTTGGAAGAGAACAGAAATGTACATACACTATTGTAGCTGTTTAAATATATATAAAGTGGGTTGAGGACATGGCCTACTCTGACTTACACCAGGGACTCATGCTAACAGTGGGTGCTGTATGTGCTCCTATTAGCCAGTGTATGCCGGCCATAAACCCCAATGATGTGTCCAGTTGCCCACAAAGACAGGAACTGGGAATTTGAGATATGCTGTTCACTGGTATACTGGTAGGCTAGAATAGCAGATTATAAAATAAAGGTTTTGGATCTGAGAAATGTCTTACTGAATTTTTACAGATTTTCTACCATGCTCCATGGCAGTGGCATGCTTCACGCAGTGCAAAAATAGGGTGTTCCACATTTTGACCATTTGTCACACATTGTTAGGGTCTGTGTCCCACATTGGCCTCCTAAGAGGTTGAGACCTATGGTGACTATCTAAGTGTTTGCAAACTTTTAGACAACGGGTATGATATCTGATTATCATTAGTACAATTAGGTCAATAGCACTTTTTATGCAAGAAATAAGGCATTTAGAATGTGCTTTAAAAGTTTTCATGACATAATTTTCAATTATGCCTCATTTACTATGCAGCATGAGATTGTGGTTTTAAATGTTAATTGATGTATATACATGCAATGATGTAATTACTAGCCCACATCTGAGGAAGTTTTTGAAACAAAAACGTACTTGCATTTGGAGCATTAGTGTGATTTCAGTGTTCTTTCCTGTGAAGCGAATGCTTGGATTAAACTATTTTAACAGCTGAAAAGCTTTGTTCCTTGGCGTTTTTATCCTGTGGATTTCTGTGGACTACACTGTTAAATCAACAACTACAAGGCTTGACTAAGTTGTCCTGTCTGTAAGCTACATTGCGTTTTCTTCCAGGGTCTTGGCATATGTTTTTTTAGTTACTTTTTTGACCTGTTGGCAGTTTTTGGTGATATACTTTACAGTACAAAAAACAGAGAAATATATAATACGAATATATACAAGGCAAAAGTACAGTATTTTCAGAATGTAGTAGCAATATGTTTGAGAAATTTGGTAAACATTAAGTTATTTACAAGGAATGCAGCAATGCCTAAAATAAAAAAAAATTCACAGTAATGGTATCTAACCATCTTCTTTATCTTTCTGTCTTTGTCTTGCAACCTGATATAATTTCTTTGTGCCCTCTAAAGTCAAGTCAAACTAAATTTTATTGTCGATCAGATGTAGTGCCGGCTGAATTAAATTTCGTTGCTTGGTCCAAGTGCAAGACATAACATACAATTAGAGGGAAAGTATGAGAGATTCACATACAGTAATAATAAGGACACTTGACAACACACAAATTTACCACATATTGGACTAAGTCATTAGACAACATTATACTAGAAGGTATTGCACAGCCTAAGAATTCCCATTGTGATTTGCTTAGAATATTACACATCCACATTAGTAGTGTGAAACTCTGTTCGTATTGCACATACATGGAGTGATGACTCACTCCGGCTAACTGTTCCACTTATTTGGCAATTGTCAAATAGTAACTATAGACAGTATACCACAGCTTGTGACATACTGATCCTATTTACTGTCATGCTAGACATTTGAGTTCAGCAGCCTTATGGATACAGGGTTGAAACTCCTGTTTAGTCTAGATGTTCTGCGGTGTAAGCTGTTGTATCATCTAGTCTGTCACTTTCAGGAATCTGGCAGGAGTGCCTCTGATACCTTGTTCTTTGCTGTTGCAACTGCTTTCTTAGCCGCTTTAGCCAACCAGTATTCCTTCTTAGCCTGGTCCGTCTTTTCTATCTTCCACGTTTTCATGCACTCCTTTCTTTTGATGACTTCCTGAACTTCTGCATTCCACCACAAGCCTTTCATATATCTTATTTTCATGCCTGGGTCAGGTGCATATCTGTTCTTTAGTCCTCATACATGCTGTTTTGAGAAGCTGCCATTATTCAACTCCACCTACTTCCTTTTCTTGAGAGGCTACAGCTGAGAGTAATTCCTTGAATTCTTGAACTTTCTCTTCGGTCAACTTTAAGGTTTTCAGCCTGGTCTCTGTTGACTCTTAGAGCTCTCTCTAACAAGTGCTTTCAGCAACCAGTGGTTTATAATACAGGCAAACTGTTTCACTTGGAATGACTTTGCAATCAGTGATTTTACCTCACTGCCCTTTGCTTGCCAGGAGAAAGTCTACCAGAGTTGCATGTTGGCCAATCTTGTGTGTGATCTTGTGACTCTCTTGCTGACTCGTGTTGGTCACCATCAAGCCATCTGCCAGGCAGAAGCTCAGAATGGTCTCTCCTTTATATCTGTTACCTCATCTATGTGGTCTCATGCAGTCCTCAATATCCTGTTCTGTCTGTCTTGGTATATGCATTCATGTCCTCCATTATCAGCACCAACTTATGCTGTCCTGCTTTGTCTAGTAGGTCCTGTAACTGCTGCCTCTTTTCTGTGGTATCACAACCCTGTTGTGAAGCATAGGTGGAGATTAGGAATACTGCCCTATCCTTACACTGGAGTCTGAATACCATGAGTCTGTCACAAAGTCTGATGACATCCCTCACTGTCTTCTGAAGCTCTCCTCTCACCACAATTCCCACATTTCTAGCCTGTCCTCCTCATTAGTACACTTTGGATCTCAAGCTATGCGGCTTTCCTTTATTGCCTTTCCATCTCATCTTCTGAACATATAGGATGTTAACCCTCCTCCTTACCATCATGCCATCGACTTCCAAGCTGCATCCTATCGGTGAACCTACACTGAGTGTAGCAATTCTTAAATTATGTTTAGCAAATTGACTGGTTTTACGTCCAGCTTTCGCTCAACAAAGGTATCTCAGGTAACCCAAGCTGGGTAACTGGACACTGACCAGCCAGCAGCTTATTGACCCATGCTAACTGGGTTTTACGGCAGAAGCACACTGGCCAAAAAGGTCACATACTCTCCGCCCACGAATAGCATGGGACTCTAGTGTAGGCCAGAACATGCTGGGTCCTCAACCCACTTATGACTGTCAAACACCCATGCCCATTTTTGGTGACACTAGTCACCACAACTGAATCACCTAGAGCCAATTTTTACACCATCAAATGAATAGCTCTGGCATAGTCTGTGAAAAGTGTTCTATCTAGACAATACTGTGCACCACAGGTGATGCCCAAAGCAGTTAGTACATACAACTCTTACCCAAAAGACAGCATGTAGAGTCTGAGCTGCTGCCCACAACTCCATTCTTGGGGGAGTTTGAGGTGGAAACACTTCTGCGAAGAACCCACCAGAAACAAAGGGAAAACATGCAAACTCTACACGGACATTGGTCAGAAGTTAGGATCAAACCTTGTATCTTCTGCATAGGAGGCGAAGACAGTACAGTTGTGTACAATTAACATACATGTAGATGTTCAAGTGTATTCACTGCTGCAGTCATCACACTTGGGTTATCTACCTGAAGGCAGCCCTCAGTCAGCCCGAATACCAGAGACTTAGTATTTTTGCTTCGGATGCTGTCGCTCCAGGACTGACGTCAGGGGTATAAAAACAGGCAGCTGATGCCATTACCTTAGTTTTTCTTGCCCCAAATGTCAGGAGCCCCCCCCCCCCAAATAGGGAGCTAAGTTATAGTGGGGAAAACACCACCAGTAAAAAGTAAATGCCAATACCCCTGGAAGTGGCGAGTAATATCATAGAGAGAAGAGAGAGTAAAAATGTACACTTTTGTACCTACCATAAATGTAGATGTTCGAGTGTATACCCTGCTGCAGTCATCACACTTGGGTTATCCTGCCATCAGGCGGTCCCGCAGTCGGCCCGAATTCCAAAGTCTTGGTCCAGCGTCGGTTGCTGTCGCTTCTTCCATGACGTCAGAGCACCAGGGGTATATCAGAGGCATCCAACACCATTTTCTTCAGTTTTTCTTTCCCCAGATGTCAGGTGCCCCTAATAGGTAGGCCAAAAAAAAAAAAAATATATATATATATATATATATATATATATACATACATACATACACACATATAGCTATATGGAAAAAAATAAAACAAACACTTGGGCACAAGCAAATACACCACAGAGGTAGTATAGAATGGAGTGGTAGAGATAAGTTCTGCTAGTTCAGAGGGGATGGAGGGAGGATAACCTGGACTGCAGCCGGGTATACACTCGAACATCTACATTTATGGTAGGTATAAAACTGTACTATGTTCATCGTGTTACCCTGCTGCAGTCATCACACTGGACTGCAGCCGGGTATACACTCGAACATCTACATTTATGGTAGGTACAAAACTGTACTATGTTCATCGTGTTACCCTGCTGCAGTCATCACACTTGGGTAGAATCCAAAAGCTAAGGATGGGAGGTGGAGTCAAACAGTGTTAGAGGAGGCTAGAAGGCCCTGCAAAACTGCAGTGGCGAAGCCAGCTCTAGTCTTAGAGTAAAGTGGTAAGTGGTAATGTTTGGTGAAGGTGTGTACTGAACTCCAAGTTGCAGCTTCCAGAATATCCTTGGTTGGCACCCCCCTGAGGAAGGCTGTAGATGTAGCTGCTGCCCTGGTAGAGTGGGGCCTTATGGTAGCAGGAACTGGTTTTCCATGGTGTGTGTAGCAAAAACGTATGCAATGTCCTATCCATTTGGAAATGGTCTGTTTAGAGATGGCCTTTCCTTGTGATGTTGTAGCATAGGATACAAAAAGCTGGTCAGATTTTCTGAAAACCTTAGTTTTATCCAAGTAGTAACGTAGCTGCCTGTGAATGTCCAAGGAATGCAGGAGTCTTTCTCCTTTGTTCTGTGGATTTGGAAAGAAGGTGGGTAAATGGATGGTTTGATTTAGAGCCACACTGGATACCACCTTAGGCATAAAGGAGGGGTTAGTTCGTAGAGACACTCTGTCTTGATGAAAAATGAGGAAAGGCTCTACTGACATTAGTGCCTGAAGCTCTGAAACTCTTCTAGCTGAAGTAATTGCTAGCAGCAGGGCAGTCTTCCATGATATAAACTTTAAGTCAGCTGGGAAAGCTGGCTCAAAAGGAGGTAGCGTGAGTTTTTCCAGAACAAAGTTGAGGTCCCAAGTAGGTGCTGGTGCTCTCCTGGGAGGCCTAATGTTTTTGGCCTCTCTGAGAAACTGCCTTAGGAGTGGATGTGAAAATAAGGGAGGATCCGTGCTGTAGTGAGCAGAAATAGCTGAGGCGTGGATTTTAATAGATGAAAAAGAAAGCCCTTTGTGCAACATCTCAGTTAAATATTGCAGAATCTGAGATGTCAGGCTGAAGGGTATTTTGGCTTTTAGCTTGGTTCCAGGCAAAATACCTTTTCCATTTTTGTAGGCTTTCCTGGTGCTGGGCCTCCTGGCCTCCAGAATAACATCCATAACAGCTTGAGAGAGAGGAGCTGGCTGGTTGCTTAGGTGATTTGCCATGCAGCCAGGTTTAAGGTTTTGAGCTGGCTGTGTAGAATCTGACTGTCTTGCTGTGTGAGCAGGTGGGTAATTTGTGGTAGAATCCATGGTTGGCCCTGGGCCATATTCCTTAATAGTGGGTACCAGTGCTGCCATGGCCAGTCTGGGGCAATGAGTATCATTCGGGGTCTGTCCATCCCGACTTTCAGTTGCACCTTTGTGAGAAGGGGTAATGGAGGAAAGGCATATACTGTTATCATTTTCCAACTGAAGAAGAGTGCGTCCACTTTCCAAGCTTGATGGTGAAAAGTCCTTGTGCAAAATTTTGTTAGCGGATAGTTTTGAGGGCTGGCAAACAGGTCTATGTCTGGGAGCCCCCATTTTTGAGTTATCATTGCAAATACTTGTGGATCCAGTTTCCACTCGTGGGGATCCATGATGTTTCTGCTTAGGTCGTCTGCCAATGTGTTCTTTTTTCCTGGCAGGAATTGAGCTTGTAATTGAACTTGGTAAGCCAGTGCTGTGTTCCACAAGGTCATTGCTTGCCTGCATAGAGGGTAGGTGTGTGTACCCCCTTGTTTGTTTATGTACCACATTACTGTGGTGTTGTCTGTCCTTATGATAAGCTGTCCTGGATGTAAGAGGTCCTTGAAGGCTGTCAGAGCATTTTGTACAGCTAGCATTTCTTTTTGATTGATGTGCAGATTCCTTTGATCTGCAGTCCATATGCCTTGAACGCACCGTCCTGCCATGTGTGCTCCCCAGGCATAGTCTGATGCATCTGTTGTCATAGTGGTCATAGGGTGAAAGGCTGACCCTTGTTGAGGTGACATGCCTGTGACCACCATAGAAACTCCCGCTGAAGGCAGGGAATGAGAGGTATCGTTTCCAAGCTGTGGCTGTGTTGAGTCCATACGCTTTTTAGGTACCATTGTAATTTCCTCATATGCAGTTCTGCAAATGGTATTAGTAGTATGCAAGATGCCATGAAGCCCAAGGCCTGCAGAATTTTTCTTGCAGGAAGTTGAGTCTTTGTTGCCATTGTTCTGAAGTATTGAGTTAATTGTAGTTGTTTGTCTGGCGTCAGATAAGCCATCTGGGCCATTGTATTCAAGCTGGCACCCACGAATGTCATTTTGTGAGGGCACTAGTTTTGATTTCTTTTCATTTACTGTGTACCCTAGGCAACTTAGATGATGTTTTACAAAAGCCAGGTGTTGTAAGAGAACGTCCTTGCTTTCTGCTTGGATGAGACAATCGGCCAGGTATGGGTACATTTGAATTCCTCTTTGTCTGCAGTATGCAATTACTTGTGCCAGGCATTTTGTGAAGACCCTGGGCGCAGTACATAAGCCAAAGGGCAATGCAGAGAATTGGTAATGGGTTGAACCTGCAATGAAACGGAGGTATCTTCTGCAATTTTGTCTGATGGGGACATGCAGGTATGCCTCCTTGAGGTCCAACGTTACTAGCCAAGCTTTCTTGCCCAACATGGGAAGAAGCTGCTGTAGTGTTAGCATCTTGAATTTGGGTACTTGCAAGAAGGTGTTTACAATTGAAAGGTCCAGAATGGCATTGTCCTTTCTGGGGACTAGAAAGAGCCTTGAGTAGAATCCTTGGCCTTGCTCCTGTGTAGGTACCAGTTGAATGGCTCTCATGTCCATGAGAGCTGTAATTTGTTTTTGTGCCTCTGCCCATTGATTTTGTGGCAGGTTTGGCATTCCTTTTATCCTTGGCAAGGTGTGGAAATGGAATCAGTATCCGTGTGAGATAATGTCTAGGACCCATTTGTCCTTTGTGACGATGCTCCAGATGTCTGCAAAAAGTGTTAATTTTCCTCCCAAGGGAGCTGCCAAGAGAGTTTTGCTTGGTAGTTTGAGGTTTAAGTCATTGTGTTTGTAGTTTGGGACCTGTCTTCTCCTCCCTTCTGTGTTGCAGTGCCCCACTGGTGCGGTTTGTAAGGGATTTGTGCTTGTCCTCTGCCCCTTGGGCACCTGTATTTACCCCTCTGTGGTCTGTCAGAAGCTGGAAAGGACCAATTTTTTGTTGGCCAATTTCTGCTGAAGCATGGGGCTGTACCTGTAAGAAATCTTTGACCGTCTGCATAGATTTTGTCTTATCCTCCATTTTCTTTAAAGCGTCCTCTGCTTTAACCCCAAATAAGAAATCCTGCTGTAAGGGTGCATCCAGTAACTTTGCTTTAACATGATCAGGCAGAGATTGTTCCTTTAACCAAGCATGCCTGCGTATAACAGACCCAGTAACAGCTGCTCTAGAGGAAGCTTCCAAGACCTCAAAACCACATTGTAAAGTATGTTTGCCCACCTGTTCAGCTGCATGCAACAGATCTTGCATTTCCTTGAATTCAGACTGTTGAGGGTGCGTGCCAATCTTTTGTTTTATTTGAGACATTAGGAATTGCTGGTATTTAAGCATGTGAAATTGACAATTTAGTGCTCTCATAGTTAGAGTAGCTGAGGTGTAAACCTTCTTCCCCCACCTATCTAGTGCTCTGGAGTCCCTTTCTGAGGGTACAGGATTTTTAGCCATGGAAGCCTTAGCCCCTTTAGGACCCTGGGAGATTGTCCCTGGATCAGCAACAGGGCTTTTGTAAAGGAATATGTGTGAGTCAGGCACTCTATAGTATCTATCTGGTTTGGCTGGAGCAGGAGGCAGAGAATCTGGATTTAGACTAGATTCTAAGAAAACATAATCCACAATGTCCAAAACTGTGGGAATAGCAAGTGGTCTGTGCTGGGGGAGTAAAAAAACTCTCTGAGCCTTTTCTTTGAGTCGGACTAGTCCTGGCCTTCCCAGTGGAAATGTTCCCTCATGGTATGCAAGGTTTCCCCAAAGGAACAATCTTCAGGGAGAGAAGCTGAGGGAATGGAGTCTTCAGCATCAGAATCTTCATAAGGGGGAAAGGAGTAATCCTGTTCCTCAGAGGAGCCTGAGGAAACAGACACTATCAGAGGAGGCATAATCCTCCTCTTGTCTAGGCCTTTTGTCGGGGGGGGGGGGGGGTTGGGAACCCCTGATCAAAGAAATCAAATCTTCAGCCATTTTAAGCATCTGTTTCTTAGGCATAGGGCCTTGACCTGGAGACTGAAGTGTAGGCTTTTTTGGTTTTAGAGGAGTCTTAAGCTTAGCATAAGATTTTATGGTGAGAGTAGTCTGTCTGAAGACACCTTCAGAAACCGAAGGTGTTTCTACAGCACCGGCTTCCCCTACTGCAATGTTGCCGGTAGGGCCTAAAGAAAATGGCTGCGTCGGCCTAGAAAACTCTGCTGGGGGATCCGATGCGGTCTGGGGATCCAATTCAGCGGTAGACAGGGGCTGCGTAGGCGCCTCACTGAAAACTGGAGAACCGGCGACCGGCCCAGCCGAGGCCTCGGAGTCTGGCTTGGATCTAGGCTGCCTGTCTTTATCTTTGTGTTTTTTATGCACGCCGGTACTCGGTTGATCCGACGGCATAGTGTAATTAAATTTTCTACCAAAATAGTGTTGTGCGAAATCAAAGCGTCGCTTGACAGTTCGCTTATTGAACCTAGCACAAAACAGACAACCAGTGTCGTCGTGGTCTGGGCCTAGGCAAGGTATACAAAAAGAATGAAAATCCTTATGAGTTATTTGCTTCCTACAAGAAATGCAATTGTTAACTTTTTCTGACATCGGAGTGAGGCAAGAAAAGGTTCCCCAAAGGGTTACTTAGCTTTGAAGACTTTGGACTGAAACTCAATTCGAAAATCTCGGGTGTCGGCCGACCGGCACTTGCAAACTGCTTCTGCTTTGGGCACCGCGTGGCAAGAAAGACTGAAGAAAATGGCATCGGATGCGCTCTGACGTCAAGGAAGAAGCGACAGCAACCGAAGCCGGACCAAGACTCTGGAATTTGGGCCGACTGCGGGACCGCCTGACGGCAGGATAACCCAAGTGTGATGACTGCAGCAGGGTAACACGAACATCAGGGGACAGGAGCGAGGGAAACCAGGACTGCAACAGTGAATACACTAACAACTACATTTATGGTAAATGTACACAACTCTACTATGTTCTTCGTGTTGCACTGTTGCAGTCATCACACCTGGGTGGATTCCCAAAGCTGAAGAAGGGTGGAGGCAGTCAAGAAGAATTAGGGCTGTTTAGTATGCCTTGTAGGATTGCTGTTGCAAAACCTGCCCTGGATTTGGAAAAGATAGGCAGGTGGTAATGCTTGGTGAAGGTGTGTACTGAACTCCAGGTAGCAGCTTCCAGGATGTCCTTGGTAGGGACTCCCCTGATAAATGCTGTAGAGGTAGATGTTACCCTAGTGGAATGTATTCCGACCCCCTGAGGGGTTGGTTTCCCATAGTGCTCATAGCAGAAATGGATCCAGTGCGCTATCCATTTGGAAATTCTTTGTTTTGAAATGGCCTTGCCCTCTGCCCCTGTTGCAAAGCTGACTAGTAACTGGTCAGATTTTCTGAAGGCCTTAGTCCTATCAAGGTAGAATCTGAGCTGTCTGTGCACGTCCAAGGAGTGCATGATCCTTTCCCCTTTATTTTGAGGATTAGGGAAGAAAGTTGGCAAATGGATGGCTTGGTTGAGAGCCACACTGGACACCACTTTAGGCATGAAGGAAGGGTTAGTCCTGAGGGGAAACCTTGTCAGCATGGAAAATAATGAAGGGTTCCACAGCCCTAAGCGCTTGTAGCTCAGACACTCTTTCTAGCTGAAGTGATGGCCAGAAGCAAGGCTGTTTTCCAAGAGAGGAATTTTAAGTCTGCTGATGCAGCAGGTTCAAAAGGGGGAAGCGTGAGCTTTTCCAGTACAAAGTTAAGGTCCAAAGCAGGGGTGGGAGCTCTCCTCAGTGGCCTAAAGTTGTTTATCCCTCTCAGGATCTGTTTGATAAGAGGGTGCGAGAAGAGAGGTGTCTCAGTGTTGTAATGAGCTGAAACGGCTGAGGCATGTATCTTAATGGAGGAGAAGGACAGGCCTTTGTGGAGTAGATCTGCTAAGTAATCCAGGATTAGAGACAGGGAGGGCAGAGTTGTGTCCTCTCCTTTAGACAGAATACAAGAGCAGAACCTTTTCCACTTATCAGCATAGGATTTGTGTACTGGGTCTTCTGGCTTAAAGAATGACATCCAGCACCTGCTTGCTTAGGGTTGCTGGGGGAGAATTCAAGGAATAAGCCAGGCTGCAAGATTTAGGGTTTGCAGATATGGATGCAAAATCTGTCGCTACTGCTGAGAGAGCAGGGTTGGGTTCTGGTGTGGGTGCCAGGGTGGCACTGGTGACGGGCTGTGCAGGAGTGGGTACCACTGCTGGCGTGGCCAGTCCAGGGCAATCAGAATTGTCCTCGGTCTGTTCTGTCTTATCTTGAGTAATACTCTTGAGAGAAGAGGCAGAGGGGGAAGGCATAGACTGAAAGATTTACCTACTGAAAAGATAGGGCAACCACTTTCCAGGCCCGGCTGTGAGGATTCCTGGTGCAGAATTTGCCGAGCTGGTGGTTGTAGTGGGAGGCAGAGAGATCCACCTCTGGGGTCCCCCATTTCTGAATCAGAAGGTTGAAGGTGCTGGGCTCCAATTGCCACTCGTATAGGTCTAAGAGATTTCTGCTCAAGTCGTCTGCCAGTGAGTTTTGTTTGCCTGACAGGAATTGAGCTTGCAGATGGACTCACATGTCCAAAGCAGTGTGCCACAGGGCCATGGCTAACCGGCAAAGTGGGTAGGAGTGGGTTCCCCCCTGCTTGTTGATGTACCACATAACTGTGGTGTTGTCTGTTTTTATTAGCAGTTGTCCTGGAAAGAGTAGGGATCCGAAAGTTGTCAGGGCATTCTGCACAGCTAGCATCTCTTTCTGGTTTATGTGCAGATGAATTTGACTTGGGCTCCAGTGGCCTTGAATGCATTTGCCATCCATGTGTGCTCCCCAGGCATAGTCTGATGCGTCTGTGGTTAGGGTCTGGATGGCGTGGGGTTGAGAAAAGGGCAGTCCCTTGTTGTGGTAGCATGCTTCTGCCCACCAAAGGAACTCTGTCCTTAGGTTATGGTAGGAATGACTGTTTCCAGGTCCTGAGAATGTTGGCACCAAAGACTTAAGTACCACTGAAGTTTAATCATATGCAGTCTTGCATATGGAATTAGCAGTATACATGAGGCCATGAAACCTAGGGTCTGCAGTATTTTTCTTGCAGATAGCTGGGTTCTGGTGGCCATTTATTTGAAGTAGGCTGTCAGAATGACTTGTTTTTCTGAAGTGAGGAATGCATCTAGGATGTTGTCTCCAAGCTTGCTCCCAGGAATATAATCTTTTGACTGGCTACCAGTTTTGATTTCTTTTCATTGATGGTGTACCCAAGGAAGTGAGAAGGTGTTTCACAAATGTCAAGTGCTGCAACAGCAATTCCTGACTGTCCGCCTGACTCCGGCAGTCGTCCAAGTACGGGAAAATTTGGATATTTTTCTGCCTGCAGTATGCAATAGCTGGAGCCAGGCATTTTGTGAAAACTCTGGGCGCAGTAGATAAGCCAAAGGGAAGTGCTGAGAACCGATAATGCATAGATCCTGCCCTGAAATGTAGATACTTCCTGCATGACTCCCTTATGGGGATGTGCAGATATGGTTCTTTTAAGTGTAGGGTGACTAACCCGGCATCCTTGACTAGCATAGGAAGAAGCTGTTGCAGAGTAAGCATTTTGAAGTTTGGTACCACCAGGAAGGTGTTGAGAATTGAAAGATCCAGGATTGGGCTCCAAGAGCCCTCTTTCGTGGGTACCAGGTAGAGTCAGGAGTGGAGTCCTTGACCCCTCTCTGTTCTACTGGAACCGGCTGAATAGCTCTGATATTGAGTAGGGAAGCTACTTGGCTTTGAGCCTCTGCCCACTGGTTTGGAAGAAGGTCTGGAAACCCACCTGGGTTTGGCAGTAAATGGAAATAAAATTTGTACCCTATGGGATACAATGTTGAGGACCCACTGGTCCTGTGTGATGGACATCCAATTTTTTTGCATGAAGGGCAAGTTTTCCTCCTAAGGGCACAAGCAATTGGGCAGGGCTGGGGAGTAGAGTAAAGAAGTCATTGTGAGTTTTTTCCGTAAGGAGGTGGCTTACCACTCCCTACTTTAGGGGTGGGGGCACTTTCTTTGCTTAGATCTCTGCATACCCTGAGACTAAGTCTGGGTGGTCCGTTTCCCCTGGGTCTGGTTTGAGAAGGCCTGGATGGGGCTGGAAAGGACCAGTGTTTGGAAAGGCAATGCCTACTGAATCTAGGGGGTTGCACTTGTAAGAATTCTTTAACAGTCTGCATAGACTTAGCTTTTTCTTCCATCTTTTTAAGAACCTCTTCTGCTTTGGTGCCAAACTGTCCTTGTTAAAAGGAGCGTCTAGTAACTTTGATTGACATGGTCTAGCAAGGTCTGCTCCTTGAGCCAAGCATGTCTTCTCAGTACAGATCCAGTGACTGCTGCCCGGTGAGATGCTTCTAGGGCGTTAAAGCCACACTGCAAAGTATGCTGATTTGGCTTGCAGAGTGCATAAGCTCCAGCAATTCTTTATTTTCTGCAAAGTCTGTGAAGGTTGCCACTTTTTGTTTAAGTTCCATAATATGCTGCTGGTACTTCAGCATGTGAAACTGACAATTCAATGCCCTAATAGCAAGAGTTGCAGAGGTATATACCTTCTTACCCAATCTGTCCAAAGCTCTGGAATCTCAGTCCGAAGGGGTGGGATTCTTGGCTGTAGTAGCCTTGATACCTTTAGGCTCCTGGAGAAATAATCTTTGGGTCAGCAGTAGGATTCTTGAAAAGAAATTTGTGAGTGTCAGGTACTCTGTAGTACCTGTCTGGTTTGCTAGGGGCAGGAGGTAAAGTGTCAGGAGTAAGACTGGATTCCATAAAAACATCAACAACATCCAGGACAGGGGGTATTGCTAAAGGCCTGTGTTGAGGCAACTCTAGGAATTCTTGGTGTCTCTTTTTGGACTAAGGATAGTCTTGGCATTCCCAGTGGAAATGGTCACTTAAGGTATGCAACGTTTCAACAAAAGAAAAGTCCTTTGGAGGGGAGGCAGAGGGAATGGATTCCTCTGCATCTGAAGCCTCATAAGCAAATAAGGGCATGTCTTCATAATCAGAAATCTCAGAGTCATCGGACTCCTGGTCTGTAGAAGCTGTAGGGGACTGGTCTCTTTCTCTTAGCAGGGGAAGGCTGACTTCCCCTAATCAGCATAAGGTCTTCTGCCATTATAAGCATTTGTTTGTGGCATGACAGCAGGTGCATGCGCTTTGGACGTCAGTTTTCTAGGTGTCGTGCATACTCTGGGCCTAAGAAACTCGGTAGTTTTGGTTAAAAAAGAAGTTGTCTGAGTCGAACATCGGTTGAGCGAAGAACTGCCTCAGAAGCCGGTGCCTGCACAGCAGCTCTGGACCCATCCAAAGTAGAGACATCCGCAGTTTCCATAGTCAAAGAGGAGTCTCGCGGCATACCGAACTCCGAATAGGTCTCGGTAGAGGCCTGCAAATCCACTGAAGTGGGCATCAGGGGCTGCGAAAGCACCTCACTGAGTACCGGAAGACTTTTGCTTTATACAGGCAAGACAATTGTTAACTTTTTCTAACATCGGTTAGAGCAAGAAAAAAGGATCCCCAACGGGGTACTTAGTAGAAGACTTCAGGATTATTAAATTCGTAAACCAAAATTCAGGTAGCGGCCGACCGGCACTTGCAAACTGCTTCTGCTTTGGGCTCCTCGGCAAGAAAGACTGATGTAATGGCATCAGCTGCTTGTTTTTATACCCCTGACGACCTGACGTCAGTCCTGGAGCAAGAGCACCCGATGCAGAAATACTAAGTCTCTGGTATTCGGGCCGACTGAGGGCTACCTGTAGGCAGATAACCCAAGTGTGATGACTGCAACAGTGAAACACGAACATCTTAACTATAATGCCAATAATGTTTTGCAATAGAAATAAATTTATCTGCCAAATAAGATAGCCTGGAATAGGTAGGAGTGCCAGTAAAATAAAAGTTGTAGTACTATAGTTCAACTTAACTGTAAAGATGAAAGATTAGTCTTTTCCCTAATCCCTAAAGAACTAAAGTTTACTAAATGCATAACTGATTAAGATCATAAAGAATAGTGCTTCTACGCTGACTAAAACCAGTAAATTACAATGTGCACACTGATAACGAAGTAACAGCAAAGTGCACAATATATAAATGCTTGTCTCGTGAAATATAAAAAACTTCAAAAAGTGAATGAGAGTGATCATTTTAGAGAAAAATCTAAAATGATTGTTGATGTTCCACTCACCAGGCTAAACAAGGAAAAAGTTACCTTCAGCTGCCTGTCAGGTGCCAGGATCCACCACGTAACGCACGCACTCAGGTCACTCCACAAGTACAAATATGACTCTGTCATTGTCCATGTTGGTGTGAATGATCTGAGACTTACCTCCCTGGACTACATGAAGAGAGACATGGAGGAGCTCTCCGATCTTGTAGCCCAGGCCGGTATGACCCTAGCCCTGAGTAGCATCCTGCCATCACCCAGAATGACACCACAGTACAAGGACAAAATGATTGACTAACAATTGGCTAAGCTTCTGGTGTCATTCTAAGGGAATCCAGTATCTGTCTGCCTGGGATGACATGATCGACAGACCATGCTGCTTTGCCAGAGATGGCCTGCACCTGTTGCCCTTGGGATTCTGGATACTGGCAAAGGCTCTTGCCACCCCTATAGTGCCTTTTTTAGGCAAGGTTCAAATGACAAATTCACCACCGTAACAGGTACAAGCAAGCAAAATCTGAGGGTAATGCTACTCGATGCTAGATGTCTAAACCTCAAAATGCACTCACTTGAGGCACTCCTTAAAATGGAGAACACTGACATCTGTGCAGTGACAGAGACCTGGTTCAAAGCTCCAGAGAGCACCCCTGCATTACCAGGCTATAATTCATACCACACCTTTCGGCCACCAAACCCGGACCGAAACACTAAAGGTGAAGGCATGTCCATATTCATTAAGGATATCCACACCTCCAAGCTAGTTGCTCAGCATAATGCATCTGAGATTATCCAAGTTCAACTAACTCTGGGCAAAACCGCAATCCAGACTGTAGCTTGCTACAGACCTCCCACCATGCCCCAGGATTCCCACTCCTCTTTTCTTGATACACTGGAAAATATTAAGGTACAACCCAACACTCTAATAATGGGTGATTTCAACTACCCTACCATTAACTGGGAAAACTACTCATGTACCAACTCTTTTGCTCAACATTTTCTGGAAATCATCAATTCCAATGCCTTGGATCAATTTATCCACACCCCCACCAGGGGCAGCAATATCCTAGACCTGGTCATCACCAACATGGGTGACCGGTGTTCCACCCCCCATTAGGAAAACAACCGTAAAACATTTCTCCAAAGCCAACTTCACGCTCCTTAAGACAGAAGTGGCAAACTTCACAACACCCATGCAGATGGACAATAGAGGTACGACTGCTGAATCCTACACAAATGCACTTTATAAGCACTTACACGAGTGCATGGATTGTGCTATCCCTAACAGAACCAAGATACTATCCTTCAAAAAAAAAAGGAAGCCAATCTGGTGGTCTTCTGCCATAAACAAACTCTACAACAGAAGAAAAACTGTTGCAAAAGAGTAAAATCCCACGATTGGAGGAACTCCCTAGTCAGCCTCAGTAAGAAGCTGAGATCCCTCATAAAATCCTCCAAAGCTAGTTATGAAAACAAAATTGCCACTGATTCTAAAGACAACCACAAAGCATTCTACAGCTATGTCAAAAATCTCAATGGCAACACTCAGATTTGCTCTGAGTTACAGCACAATGACACTAAATATATAGAACCAACTGATATTGCCAATCCTGGCAGATAGGTTCAGTGCTAACTTTACCCCCCCTCACCCCCTAAAGGGCCCATCTTTATACTGGAAGAATGCAAAGTTCCTGTAATCATGACTGCACAGGTAAAAACCTCACTCTCCAAAGCCAAGAACACAGCATCCATGGGACCTGACAACATCCCAGGCTGCCTTCTACATGAACTACAGAATGAACTAGCACCCCATCCAAGTACCATGTTCAATCATAGCCTCACCTGAGGCTTTGTGCCCACTGAATGGCGCACCGTGACAGTTATCCCACTCCACAAAGGGGGGGGGTCACAACAGACCCCGGGAACTACCGCCCCATTAGCCTGACGAGCCTCGTCTGCAAGGCCATGGAACATATCATCATGGAACTCATAAACCAAGACATTGGAGATCTCCAAACTCTGGACCCCACACAGTTTGGGTTTGTAAAAGGCAGATCATGTCTCCTAAACCTGATAGACTTCTTTGAAGTAGTCACCAAAGCCATAGATGAGGGTAAAGTGGTTCACACAGCCTATCTAGATCTCGCCAAGGCGTTCGACACCATCCCCCACTCTGGCATTATAGATAAACTCACTAAACTAGGTATAAATCCCTATGCCACAAGATGGGTTGCCAACTGACTTACTGACAGAACCCACACTGTGAAAGTAGCAGACTCCAAATCAGACTTCAGACCAGTGACAAGTGGAGTACCACAGGGTTCAGTCCTGGGTCCTCTCCTGTTTGGTATATACTTCTCTGAAGTACAGGCCAACAAAGAAGGTCGTTGGCTAACTAAATTCGCAGATGACTGCAAACTAGGAGCCATAATCGAAACTCCTAACGATGTGGACATCCTACAAAGGGCCTCACTGAGACAGAGGCCTGGTGTCAAAGACATGGTCTCAAACTCAATGCCAAAAAGTGCATGGTCATCCCCTTTGGTAAAAACTCTGTACTCATGAACTACCACATAGGCGGATAGTCTACTTAACACCGAAAGTGTGATGAGAATTGGGACACAGGTGGACAGTAGTCTCTCCTTTGATAATCACATCGCCACAGTGGTCAGGAAATCCTTCTACATGGCACATCTCATCACAAAAGGTTTCTCATCCAGAAAAAAAGAGGTCATTGTTCCCCTCTACTCATCACTCATTAGACCCATTATAGAGTACAACGCCCCTTTTGGTATGTACCTCACAAGACATCTACAACTGGAAAGGCAGCAAAAATACCTCACAAAAAGGATTACTGGCCTCCAATAGATGCCTTACGCAGACAGTCTCAAAAAACTCCAGCTTTACTCCGGCGCATATCGCCTACTCAAAGGCGATCTCTGCCTAACATACAAAGCTATGTCAAACCCAGAGCTGTTGGACATGCTCCACTTAAAAAATCCCAATCCCTCCGAGCTGCACGCTCTATGGACCTAAACCTTGTCACCACAATAAACAGAACATGCTGGAGGGATAGATTCCTGTCGCAGAGACTTCCCATACTCTGGAACAGACTACCCATGTCAAACAGAGCTCATTAGCACTCCAAGAAAAATCTTGATGATTGGATGGGTAATAGGAAATTCTCCCCGGGGATCACTTCTGCGGTTCTGCTTGACAGGGACACAGGAAAATAATTTTCTTGGGTGGCGAAAGCCAGGGTACCTTTTTGGCTAGGCTTGTATAGGCCCTGGGGCCAATAGCCTAGTACCTACCTTTGAAGCTATGAAAATTATCTGCTTTGATGTAATTTTGTAACACAGTCAGGAAAATAAACCTTTTCAAAAGTAACAGCTATAATTGGCTAATGAAGAAGGACAAACATTGAACATATCCACAAAAGCCTGCAATTCTGTAATTTTTCCCTAAGCAGAGTTTTAAGCTTCCTTTGAACTGTACAAGACTACTTACAATCAGTCATATCCTCTGAAGATTATAACTCTCTCTTTAAATGAGGGAAGATGGGTAGGTATCTTGAAAGTAACCTGAAATGCTCTCCAGATGTTATAAACAGTCAAGGACCGAATGATTTAAGGTACTGTAATGTGTACACAGAGATATGTACATTATGGTACCTTTCTCCAATTCAGTAACTGACCCTACAAGGTGTGTTGCACAGTGCTCCAACAGAAACACATGCAGCACTGCAAAGGGCTGGCCCTGCGGCCATGTTGAATGCTAATGAGGCACTTGGGGGTGGGTGCGAGGCATATGCTAATTATCCATGCACTCTCTTTCCTGGAACTGACTCCAGGAAGTGCAAAATGGCCATCCTCACCACATAACAGTATGCCAAACACCAAAGCGGTGGAAGAACCACTATATACTAAGTGCCATAGCAACACCAATACGAAAATTGGGACTGGGGTGGGGGCTACACGATGTCAGGGACTATTCCGTAAAGTGACCTAAGGCACACATCATCAAAATGGGGGGGAGGGGCACTAGACATCAGGTCTTGCATTCTAAAGTGCCATAATGGCACCAACCATACTACTGGCATTGGGGCAGCGAATACATCTTAGGTGACACCAAAAATGGAAAATGTTGCCAGGAGACCACATGGGGACCTCCAGCCTACTACTGAAAAAGAAGCCTCTGCTCTCCCTACCAGAGGGGGCCAAAGTGGTCAACAGTAAGCCCTATAAGATGCCTTTAGCAGGTTGACCTTTGCCACCCTCTGCCCCCACTAACAGGAGATCGGTCGTGGTAACCCTGCACCAGAGGCATCAGCCTACTCATCCAAGGTGACTGCTACTCTACCTCTTCCACAACCACAACTGGAACTACAGAGAGAATGTCAAAAAAGGGAGAGGAACATTAGTATACCATCAATGCTGTCCAGTATAATAGTGTACACATCTCATGTATCCTGCTACTAGGAGACAAAAGCTTTCCTCCTGTGACATGCCTCAGTGTTGACACAGCACTCCCTGAACTGCTGTAAAACAAAGCAAAAGACCTCACTACAATATCTGGAATAATCAAATAGGAAAAGAAAAAAAAATAATAAAGCTTACAGTAATACTTACATTTTCCCCTCCCTAACCTTTGTCTCCTACTCTCAGATGAGGTTGCTGTACAGATGCCTGCATTACTCATCGCACTGGCAAGCTCAGGAGACAGGCATCCACCTTGATGCTCCTCAAAGACCCAAGAGAATTAGAACAAGAATATCATACTCAATTTCAGACAAGACAGGAGCCCTGTTGTTACCAGCACCTAAGAAAACCATCTCTACTCACACAGGTTCACTCCCGAAATAAAATGGTATCTTTGTGTGCATGAACATGTGTTCAGATGTCGCATTATATGCATCAGTGTAGAGCTATGGTGCTGCAAGCAACATATGCTCTGTGCATGACATTAAGTATCAGTGCAATTTCTTGGACGAAAGCTTTAAGTTGACCAACTGTGGAATCAAGGCTTTAAAGAGTATGACTCTGGATTTTGAGGTAGGCATAACAAGTAAGCAAACATAACTTGTAAAGCACCCCTGCAATGGCTTCAGCACCTGTGACAAATGGCAGCATAAGGGATACAGAGGATGTAGTCCTCATGGGTGTGGGAATACAACAGAATGACCTAACACTGTCATGTCCAGCTGCTGGGAGGAACACATCACTGTCTACAAGCACCTTGGGAGAGACATACCACACAGGGCACAATTACCCTCATATATATAGTAAGACATGGCAATACATTTTAAGGCAGGTCCCCAAGCACATGGCATCTGTCAAATACACTGACACAGGAAGTAGTGCATGACAACATGCCCTTAGTTGCACTTTGTAGAGAAAAGGGGGGATGCCGCAACACTACATGGGACAGCTGACTGACAAATGGGAGGAGGGGGCAGTGCAGATATGTATAGGGCATCCACAGAAGTTCATGCACACGCACTGACCAACATGTATAACCTACAAGTGTACAGGTCCTGCCATAGGCCAGTAAGAGAGAGAGAATATCTGAAAGTTCACTCACCAAGAGAATGAAGTGCTTCTGCGCACACACTGCACATATGGCATCAGCATTCTACATAAAGGTAACACGGACAAGGTTTATTGGGATCAGATGTGTCAGGGAGTGGTGCAGGACATGGGTAATGTGCCTAACATATTTCTACAACAGGTGTGGTAAAGGGTAACCAATATGACACTATATGCAAACAGCAAGGCACAGGACACAGAGGACACTGTCAGCACAGGAGGATCACCAACATAGAAGTGGAGAGGAGAGGAGGAGGAGGAATTCCTGGTGTCAACAACTGGGGTGTGTGCGAAAACCCTCATAACCTGAACGAGACTTCGTGTGGAAGCTGGGCTGGTGCTGATTACATCAGCATCTGTAGGGGATGCACCAGGATAGCAGCAGCCATTACATGTTTATTATGTACAGTGGAATGTACATAAGCCAAGACTTAGTCAGCAACAGGCCCCTGGATATTTGTCTTCTAGGTAACTCTGGGCTGCAACCCTGCAAAACTTGCACAAGGTAGGTACATGCCCATATGTTATTTAGATCTTGTGTTAAGGCGCTTTGTGCTTATGCTTTCTCTGGTTCCACTGGTGGTGGGGGGGGGGGGGTTCAACATAGTTCAACTGCACATGCTAAATGTCTGCAGGTCACTTGCGGCTGATGATGAATGCAGCATGCACATGGCAGAGTCTGAAGACACAGTAGCAGCACTATCAGCAACACTAACATAGGAAGGTTCACACATATTCCTTCAACTGTGACAGGCCCCATACAGGAAAAAGCAGATTTAACCTCTCTTCTAGTCTCTCCAGTGTTTGACAGACATCCTGCAACTCTGATTCCCAATTAAGCCATACAGGAGTCCCCAAGCACATGGCATCTGTCAGTTGCACTGCTTCTGAGCTACACGTACACTTAATTGGGGAGAGGTGTGGTATTCTGCAATACTGCCATGACTCCAAGTCTGTTTCTGACCTGGGTGTAACACTTGGCATTACTCAGCAAATGTGCTGATCAATGACCTAAGCACAAAAAAGAAGTGATGTGCTCACCATAACGTTCCATTTGAGGTGTTCAAACTTCTCCCTTACCCACAATGCACCTCCCCAAATACCTCAGATTTTGTTTGCTGCTTAGTTGAGAGTAAAAGATGAAAGAGGTTAATAAAGAAGCCATATCTAGAAATCTTATGTAAAAAAACAACTATACAGGGATCCTGTAAACACTTGTTCCTCCAAATGTCTTGATACGGGGGTTAGTGGGAGGGGTGTTGAGGAAGAATGAAAATGGACAACACAGATGGAAGGTTATGGTGAGTACATAACTTCTTAATCTGATGATGTCCATTTTCATTCTATCCTCAACTATTGGGACAGTCCCTAGCTACCTGTTTCCAGGATGGACTCAAGGAAGGAGATTCCTGAAGACCATAGAACCAAATGGTGCCCTACCTCTGGAAACCAGATCCAACTTGTAATAAGTGACAAAGGTATGGGGAGTAGCACAAGTTTCTGCTGCAAATGCATCATATATGGACATTTTTGATTGAAAAACTGTGGAAGTAGCCAAGGATCTAGGTGGAGTCTGCTTTCAAGGAATGTGGAAGAGTAATGTCAAGTTTAGTATAAACGAAAGATATGCAATTTGTCAACCATTTTGATAAAGTAATCTTAGAAACTAGTTTTCCCAAAGTTGATTCAGAGAATGAGATGAGCAGTTGTTCAGCTTTTCTGACTTTCTCAGTCCTACGCAAATAGAAGTGTAACTGTCTATGAACATTGAGTAAATGCAAGATATATTCTTTGTTGGTAAACTTGGGTAAGTTAATAGCTTGATTAATATTGGATTCTGACACCATCTTCAGCAGAAAGGATGGATTAGTACGCAAGGTCACTCTGTGGAAAATTAAGTATGGAGGTTTACAGGATACTGCCTGAATCTTGGAAATTCTTCTTGCAGAAGTAATGGCAACCAAGAAAATCGTTTCCCATGTTAAGATATTTTAGGTCACATGTAGCTGCTGGTTCAAAAGAGGACTGAGAGAGACTGCAGCATCAGATTTAAATCCCATGGAGGGGTAGGATCTTTAAAAGGAGGCCTTAGGAAGAGAGTACCTTTTAAGAAAGGTAGAACTTGTGAGAAGCTATAAAAGAGTCATTACATGCAATGTGATAATTGGAAATTGCTGACAGTTGCACTTTTAACAGTTGAACTAGCACCGTTAGAAATAAATGTACTAGCATGTCCAAAATACAATTGATAGGGGCTGAAAAGGGGTCAAAATTGTGCTGTTGTGGCCAAATAACAAACCTTTTCCAGTTACCGGAATATACTTTTCTTGTTGAGGTTTATGGAAAGAAAACATTACACTGCGAAGAGGAGAGAGCATGGACTGTTTGGCTATTAATGGAACTGGAGAAGCCAAGCAGTCAGTGTGAGGTTTGGTAAATCTGAATGTGTCATATCTATCGGGTGAGACCAGGAGGTCTGGAGTCAGATTTACGTTCCATGGTGGTTGAACCAGGTGAGGCCAAAGAAAGGGAAACCAAATTTGTTGAGGCCAATAGGGGTACAATGAGGATTACTTTGCTCTTCAACCTGGCAGCTTTCTGCAGGAATTTCGAAATCAATGGAATTGGTGGACAAGCATAGAGAAGATGTCTGAAGCATCCATGTACAGCTCCTGAGTGGGAAAAGGTGGTTGTAAGGGTAGGCTTGGATTCCTTGTCACCTGAAGTATCCACCAGTCTAACTCCCTTTTCAAGGAGGGCAGGAGTAGGAGAGCAAAGTCCAGACAGTGGAAGTGTTGCTTCCAAACTGTCACGTGCAACTTGGCTAAAGGGAGCATGGGAATCATTGATGTCATGAACCCCAAGAGGTGTAGAAAGTCCCTTGCAGTCAGAAATTTAAGGAGCAAATGTTCCTGGAAGTAGGAGGTAAGGGACTAGACATTTTCCAAAGGTACTGCAGCCAAGGAAAAATGTTGTCTTGGGAAGAGGTCAGAGTAGACTTCTGATAGTTTATTGTGGGGAAAAGAATTCCAATTGTTCTTTTGGTGGATGTGGGATGCCCCTGAAGGAGGGAAGTGTTTCCCACACCATGAAATATCCTTGTTGGATGATGGAAATGACCCAACAGTCCTGAGTTATCCGATTCCAAGCAGGGAGAGAAAAAAAGGCAGAGAGACGTTTCTGAGTGGGAGTAGAAGCAGCAAACTTTAAAGGGATTTGTTTCCTGGAATCCCTCTTACCTTTGGTAGATGATGGCCTAGTTGGCTTTCTGACAAAGGCGGTTTTGGTAGGGTAATTCCTCTGGAACCTGGGAACAGGGAAGACAAAGATATATTTTAGATCCTGGAGCTCCTTGCCCTTTTCTTGAAGAGATCTAAATAGCTCTGCGGCCAAGTTACCAAACAAGGCTTTGCTGTCCAGATGGGCATCCATTAGCTTGGCTTTAATATCATCAGGCAAGGGTTGAAGCCTGAACCATGAATACCTCCTAAGGACAGACCCAGAGGCAGCAGCCCTGGCTGAGGCCTCCACGGCATCATAACTGCACCTGATGGAGTGCCTTGTAACCTGGGCAGAACTGAGAATGAAGGAGAGCTTAGCTTTGGCGGGAGAGTCAGAGAGCGCAGAATGGAGTTTCCTGCATCTGATAAAGAGTGCTAGGGAATATTTGGTCATATGAGTTGGACAATTAATTGCTCTGAAGGCCAAAGTAGCAGAGGTATATACTTTTTCCCTAGTCTCTCCATGACTTTGCTCTCCTCGTCTAAGGGAGACAAGGTGACAGAAGGCAATACTGTGAAAACCTTGTCGACAGAAACTGATATGGTAGCTGGGTCTGCAGAGGGGGGTTTGAAAAGGAACTTGGAAGTCCTCAAGCACCTTATAAAATCTATGTGGGCACTTGGGAGCTGGAGGCTTGGAGTCTGGGCATTTAAAAGCAGCTGAAAAGGCATCTAAGAAGGCTGGTAGGATGGGGAGATAGAGAGAGAGAGAGAGCCCATCTGAAGAAGATCATAAAAACCTCTTTTGTTTGTCAGACACTTGACAACAGTCCCATATGATGGTTTATTTCATTCTTAGAATAGTTTCCCTAAAGGAAATATCCTCCCCAGGGGAATCTGCACCACCAGACACTTTTCTGGTGAGGCATAACCCAAATGGGAAGAAATCTGGGTTGAATAAGCCAGGGGATTCATCTCCTGATGATTCCTCATCATCTGAGGAAATATCCTCAGAGGTCATCTTTAAGAGAGTGGTAGGATGAAAGGCAAGAAAAGAGAAAGAAGAAGCTGAGGTCTGACAGAGCCATAAAGGCCAGTGCCTGATCCTGGTGAACCGGAGAAACATGTTTTTACTTTTTGCTTTTTTGGAGCTTTCGTGTGGTGGAAAGTGGATGGGCCAGACATCAGCCTGCACACCATGATGTCCATAGGCATATCCTCCTGCATGATAATTTGGGCGATGCCACGCAGGCCTTCAGTAATTACAAAAAAATGAAAAGACCAATGGTTAGACCACAGCTGAAGATAAAAATGGAATAATCCACGTCAGGAAATAAATCACTTGCAGCTTCACAGTAGTGCCCTTTATAAAACCAAAAGTTGTAACTGAGATGTAGTAGTCAAGGTAGGAAACGGTTCACTTGCAGTTTCACACCACTTTATTAAACAAGAGTAAGCACTTTTGCGATCTAAATCAGCTGATCGCTTCTTCAGACTCATAAAAACAGTTAAAACATTGGTATTTAAAATATGGTTCAACCAATGAAAACGCATATAGAACTATGACAGACTAATTAAAATTGCATACATCAGTACATTAATTTGCCTTATATTCTGCATAAGATGAAATAAAATATACATATAAAACAGACACAGTTTATGTAATAATCCATATTACTTAATGTCTTAGTGGTCTGGATTTTAAAAAAGGTTTCAAGGAAACAGCATTGTTCAATCCAGGAGACCTATCTGCCTGAAGTAGTAAAATCCATCTTTGTTCGGCTTCCTCTACCTTATTCCTTATATCACCTCCCCTCTTACTTTTATTTATTATTTCTAAAACCATGAAATTAAAAATATGTTTCCTATCTTCTTCTTCCCCATGTTTTGCTAAAGCACTTGTGTCTTTTTTATTTCTTATATCTCTAAGGTGTTCAAGGATACGTTCCTTTAGACACCTATTGGTTTTGCCTATATAAAGGGCATGACAGACAGTGCAGAAGCTGAAATAAACCAAATTTTGCGTTCTGCAGTCAGCATAAAAATCTATATCAATTATAAATCCTAGTGTATGATGTTTATATGTAGATTTATTATATAAATAGTCACATGCTGTACAATTTCTGCAAGGAAAAGTCCCCTGCCTATCAGATAGGATCATTCTTTCATTGTTTCTGGATTTATAACAGAGTTGCCTTTTTAAGGACCTCTTATTTCTAAAAGAAAAGCTGGGTCTAACTTCTAACAATTCTCTCAAGTCAGGATCCGACAAAAAAAATTCCAATTCTTCTCAAAAATATTACAGAACCTTCTGATGTCACTTGAAAAAGTTATAGGGAATCTAACTTTAAAATCATGACCTTCCTTGCTTTTAGCATCTTCTATAGTATTTGAGAAGAGCGGTTTACATCTCCCATCCCTATTTTCAATGGTATATTTAGAGCTTTCATGTATGTCTTTCTTACTATAACCTCTGTTTAAGAAGTCTTTCTCTAATATAGTCATTGTCTTCACAAAGCCTTAATCTGTATTATGTAAGCGGCTTATTCTCATATATTGTCCTTTCACTACATTTTTGTGTACAAATGTTGGATGCATACTAGTCTTATGTAAGATACTATTTCTCCATGTAGATTTTCTATACATCCCTGTTGTAAGTTCGTCTAACGCTGTCTTCTTAACCAAAACATCTAGGAACTCAATAGAGTCCCTGGAATGTTGACTAGTGAATCTTAAAAATTCAGTGGTGCTATGTAAGTACTCCACCATCTCTTGCAACTCTTCACTAGTACCATCCCATAACAGGAAGACGTCATCTAAAAAACATATATACCATACAATTTTGCCAGCATATTTATTGCTAGCACTTAATACATGATCTTTTTCCCATGCAGCCAATGCTAAGTTGGCGTAGCTGTTAGCACAAGCCGTGCCCATTGCTACACCAACTTTCTGTAGATAAAACTTGTCATTGAATATAAAGACATTATTTTCTAGGACAATATCAAGCAACTCACATATCAAATTAATCTTAGTGCTTTGAAAAACTTGTTTCAAGGTCAGAATAACACGTATTTTCTCAATACCCCATTTATTCGGTATCACTGTGAACAGTGAAGTGACATCCATTGCCACAAACATATAATTTCTATTAAATTTACTGGTCTTATTATATAACAGTCACAGAAATGCCTTTGTATCCCTTAGTATAGTCTCACATGATTTTAGGACTATTTGTAAATTTTGATCAATATAAATTGAGATGGCTTCTGTGGCCCATCCTTTACTGGATACAATAGGTCTCATAGGGGGCTGTGTGATGTCTTTGTGAATTTTAGGTAGACCATAAATAATGGGTATAGTTGGATGTTCTATCTGAAAGTAGTCAAACAATTCCTCTGATCATAATTAGTAATCAATAAGTCAAAAATATATACAGATATCCTGTCAATTATACCTTGTACTTGTCTCTCATTTAGTTCAACATAAGTATCTGTATCATTCAAAAGTTCCATCATTTTCTTGTAATAAAACATCTACATGGAGAAATAGTATCTTACATAAGACTAGTATGTATCCAACATTTGTACAGAAAAATGTAGTGAAAGGACAATATATGAGAATAAGCCGCTTACATAATACAGACGAAGGCTTTGTGAAGACAATGACTATATTAGAGAAAGACTTCTTAAACAGAGGTTATAGTAAGAAAGACATAAATGAAAGCTCTAAATATACCATTGAAAATAGGGATGGGAGATGTAAACCGCTCTTCTCAAATACTATAGAAGACGTTAAAAGCAAGGAAGGTCATGATTTTAAAGTTAGATTCCCTATAACATATTCAAGTGACATCAGAAGGTTCTGTAATATTTTTGAGAAGAATTGGAATGTTTTATTGTCGGATCCTGACTTGAGAGAATTGTTAGAAGATAGACCCAGCTTTTCTTTTAGAAATAAGAGGTCCTTTAAAAAGGCAACTCTGTTATAAATCCAGAAAGAATGATCCTATCTGATAGGCAGGGGACTTTTCCTTGCAGAAATTGTACAGCATGTGACTATTTATATAATAAATCTACATATAAACATCCTACACTAGGATTTATAATTGATATAGATTTTTATGCTGACTGCAGAACACAAAATTTGGTTTATTTCAGCTTCTGCACTGTCTGTCATGCCTTTTATATAGGCAAAACCAATAGGTGTCTAAAGGAACATATCCTTGAACACCTTAGAAATATAAGAAATAAAAAAGACACAAGTGCTTTAGCAAAACATGGGGAAGAAGACAGGAAACATTTTTAATTTCATGGTTTTAGAAATAATAAATAAAAGTAAGAGGGGAGGTGATATAAGGAATAAGGTAGAGGAAGCCGAACAAAGATGGATTTTACTACTTCAGGCAGATAGGTCTCCTGGATTGAACAATGCTGTTTCCTTGAAACCTTTTTTAAAATCCAGACCACTAAAACATTAAGTAATATGGATTATTACATAAAATGTGTCGGTTATATGTATATTTTATTTCATCTTATGCAGAATATAAGGCAAATTAATGTACTGATGTATGCAATTTTAGTCTGTGTCATAGTTCTATATGTGTTTTCATTGGTTGAACCATATTTTAAATACCAATGTTTTAACTGTTTTTATGAGTCTGAAGAAGCGATCAGCTGACTTAGATTGTGAAAGCGCTTACTCTTGTTTAATAAAGTGGTGTGAAACTGCAAGTGAACCGTTTCCTACCTTGACTACTGCATCTCCGTTACAACTTTTGGTTTTATAAAGGGCACTACTGTGAAGCTGCAAGTGATTTATTTCCTGACGTGGATTATTCCATTTTTATCTTCAGCTGTGGTCTAACCATTGGTCTTTTCATTTTTTTTTGCTTGAGGTGTATACCTGGCATTTATCCAGCTTTTGTTTTCTTTCACGTGCTTCAGTAATTACAAGCCGTTGGCCACCCTCCCTCGCCAGAGCTGGATGCCTGCGATTCCCTCGTGGATGTGCTGTAGTGTCCTTCATGGCTTTAACAGTGGTACCCGTTAAAAGGATGTCTACTGATTATGGGACGACCTCAGGGCCCACATCTGCCTCGGGAGGGACACCCAAAAGAGAGGAAGCAGCAGGAAGATCAGGCCATGACTTCTTGGTCTTTTTAGGTTGCGGCTCATCTGAAGGGCCCGATGCCTCCATATCACGTACTAAGCGCTTAACACTCAGATTCTCAAGATTCATTTTAGGGAAGCTAGTTGGCTGTGAAGTGTTTTGGGGACAAAGGCCTTACAGATAGCACAGGCAGAAGAGTCATGGTCTGGGCCTAAGCAAAGATCATGTGATTCCTTTTGTGGAATCTGCCTTCCACACTGACATCTGTCCTTCCTTGACATATAATCACAGCACAATACAGTAGCCAAAATTTAAAGAAAAAAAACCCAATGGGATACTTAGCTGAACCAAAGTTCATGACTTATGTGGTGAGTGATGACAGGAAAGTACAGTTTTGTACCTACCATAAATGTAGATGTCCGATAGGTATGCATCTGCAGTCATAACATATGGGTTGTCCTGCCTCAGGCAGCCCTTCTGTCAGCCGGATTCCAAAGTCTGGGTCTGGCCTCGGCTGATGTCGCACTTTCCCCGACGTCAGAGCTTCTGGGGTATAAAGGCATCAGCCGATGCCATTTTTCCTCAGTGTTTCTTGCCCCAGATACCAGGTGCCCTCTAGGAAGGCTAAATTTGGAGAAAAGTTGAAAATTCCAAATAGTAGCAAACAATATATATATATATATATATATATATATATATATATATATATATATATATATATACATACAAACAAATACACCATAATAGATTCCCCCAGCTAGCTGAAAGAGGGGTAAGCACCCTAGGAATACCACAGAGGGGAAGGAGGGTGGGTAATCCTGACTGCAGATGCATTTCTATCGGACATCTACATTTATGGTAGGTACAAAACTGTACTATGTCCTTCAAGGATGCATCTGCAGTCATAACATATGGGTAGAATACCATAGCCAAACTGGGGGAGGAGGTACTAAGATAAGGATGGTGTAGTTAAGATCCCCTGTAAAACTGCAGTTGCAAAACCTGCTCGGGATCTGGAGTATAAAGGTAGATTGTAATGCTTGGCAAATGTATGCACGGAGCTCCAAGTAGCAGCTTCTAAATGTCCTTGGTAGCCACCCCTAGTAGGAAAGCTGTAGTGGTGGCTGTGGCTCTTGTGGAATGAGGCCTGATATTTTCAGGAGCTGTCTTTCCATGAAAAGAGTAGCAGAAACGAATGCAATTTCCTATCCATTTTGAAATTGTCTGTTTGGAAATTGCTTTTCCTTGCACTCCAGTTGCATATGCTACAAAAAGTTGGTCAGTTTTTCTGCTGGTTTTAGTTCTGTCCAGATAGTAGCATAGTTGTCTGTGTACATCCAAGGTGTGCAATAGTCTTTCCCCCTTGTTCTGTGGGTTAGGGAAGAACGTAGGCAAATGAATAGCTTGGTTCAAGGATACCCTGGATACCACCTTTGGCATGAAAGTAGGATAGGTTCTCAGAGACACTCTATCCTGGTGAAAAATAAGGAAAGGCTGCACTGCCATTAATGCCTGTAACTCAGATACTCTTCTTGCTGAAGTGATTGCCAGAAGGAAAGCAGTTTTCCAAGATAAAACTGTAAGTCTGCTGATGCTGCTGGTTCAAAAGGGGTAGTGTTAATTTTTCCAGCACAAAATTGAGATCCCATGCAGGCAGAGGGGTCTCCTTGGAGGTTTTACATTTTGATCCCTCTTAAAAATTGTCTGAGGAGAGGGTGAGAGAAGATAGGAGGATCCATATTGTACTCTGCTGAAATTGCTGAAGCATGAATCTTAATGGAAGAATAGGACAGGCCATTGTGGAACAGTTCTGCTAAGTATTCTAGGATGTGTGCTAGGTTTGCCAGTGTGACATCTGTACCCTTTGATGTGCTCCAAATGAGGAATCTCTTCCATTTAGCTGAGTATGTCTTCCTTGTGGAGGGTCTGCGAGCCTCCAGGATAATGTCCTTGACCCTCTGAGATAAGACAACTTGATTTTGTTTTAAACAATTTTCCAGGCAGTTAGCTGCAGTGTTTTCAAGTTTGGATGCAGGGTCTTGAAGTTGTTCTGCGTTAGAAGAGGCCATAGGGGTAGAGGCCATGAGTTCGCCCGAGACATGCTTCTCAGTAGCGGATACCAGTGCTGCCTTGGCCAGTCTGGAGCTATTAGTATCACCTTTGGCTGTTCCTCCCTGATCTTCAGTAGAACTTTGTACAGCAATGGGAGAGGTGGGAATGCATACACTGTTAGGGCATTCCAGCTGAAAGAGAGAGAGTCCACCCTCCAGGCTTGTGGGTGGTATATCCTTGAGCAGAATTTCTTCAGTTGGTGGTTGAGTGGGGAGGCGAACAGGTCTATCTCTGGCATTCCCCATTTGTTTGTTATGAGTTTGAAGATGTCTGGATGCAGCATCCATTCGTGAGCATCCGTGGTAGTTCTGCTTAAGCTGTCTGCTAGTGAATTCTCTTTTCCTGGTACGAATTTGGCCTGCAGCTGGATGTTGAGATTCAGGCCTAGGTTCCACAGATCCATTGCCATCCGGCATAAAGGGTAGGAATGCGTGCCTCCCTGTTTGTTTATGTACCACATGACTGTGGTATTGTCTGTCCTTATCAGCAGATGTCCTTGCTGGAGGAATGGTTTGAATGCCTCGATTGCATGCTTCACTGCCAGCATCTCCTTTAGGTTTATGTGCAAGTTTAGCTGGTCTTGAGACCATAGGCCTTGGATACACTTGTCCTCCATGTGTGCTCCCCATCCTAGGTCTGAGGCATCCGTGGTGATGGTCTGCCTTGGTTGTGGTTTGTTGAAAGGCAACCCTCTGTTGGACTGGCAGGCCTGAGCCCACCACAAGAATTCCTTTTTCAGGCATGGAATGATTGGTATCATGGTTTCTAGACTGTGCCTGTGTTGAGACCATACATCCCTTAGGTACCATTGTAATTTCCTCATATGCAGCCTGGCATGCAGGATCAAAATTATGCAGGACGCCATGTAACCCAGGGCTTGCAGGACTTTCCTTGCAGTAAGCTGAGCTTGTCTTGTCAGAGCCATGAAGTAGTCTGGGAGTTGCTTTTGTTTTTCTTCTGTGGGAAAAGCCATCTGAGTTATTGTGTCCAGATCCGCTCCCAAAAAGGTTATCCTTTGGGATGGCACTAGTCTTGACTTCTGGATGTTGACTGTGTATCCCAAGGCCTGTAACAGGTGTATGACATAGGCCAAATCCTTTATTAGTTTTGTCTTGTTGTCCGCTTGTATTAGGCAGTCGTCCAGGTATGGGTAGATTTGAATTCCCTGAAGCCTGCAATGTGCAATTACTGATGCCAGGCATTTCGTGAATACTCTGGGCACAGTAGATAAGCCAAAGGGCAATGCTGAGAATTGATAATGCTCTGATCCTGCAAGAAATTTGAGGTGTCTTTTGCAATCTGGTCGTATAGGGACGTGCAGGTATGCCTCCTTGAGATCTAGAGTCACCAGCCAAAACTCCTTGCCCGACATGGGAAGAAGTTGCTGTAGGGTCAGCATTTTGAATTTTGGCACAATGAGATATGTGTTTAGTGCGGACAAGTCGAGAATAGGCCTCCATTGGTTTTCTTTTCTTGGTACAAGGAATAGTCTGGAGTAAAATCCTTGGCCTTGTTCCATAGATGGTACCCTTTCTATCGCTTTCATCTGAAATAAATTGTTGATTTGTCTTAAAGCCTCTGGCTTCTGGTTTGGTGGAAGGTTTGGCATTCCGCTCCTTTTTGGTAAAGTGTGGAAGTGAAACCTGTATCCTTTGTCTATTGTTTGCAATGTCCATGTGTCTTTTGTAATGCAATGCCAGTTTTTCGAGAATAAAGCCAGCTTTCCGCCCAAGGGTGCTTCCAGTTGTTCCCTGGAAGGCAGAATCAGAATCAAGTCATTGTGTCTGTCCTGTGGAAGTGGTTGTAGTTGCAGCTGTTGCAGTACTCCTCTGGTTGTCAGGCTGCCATTGACGACCCCTGTAGGCACCCTTTGATTGACCTCTGCCTCTTGGGCGTCTGTTCCTGCCCCTCTGTGCTCTGGAGGTGTCTGGAAAGGACCAATTCTTTGAAGGCCAGTTTCTGCTGAACCTCGGAGGTTGAACCTGCAGAAAATCCTTTACTGTTTGCACAGATTTTGCTTTTTCTTCCATTTTCTTTAGAATCTCCTGTGCAGGGGAGCCAAATAAACTTTGTTTCTCCATTGGAGCATCTAGTAGTTTAGCCTTGACATGGTCTGGCAAGGATTGCTCTTTTAGCCAGGCATGCCTCCGAATTACTGGCCCAGTCATAGCTGATCTAAATGAAGCCTCCAGTGCGTCATAGCCACATTTTAAGAAATGATTACTGACCTGCTGAGAGTTGTGTACCAAATCCTGAAGGGACTTACGGTCTAAAGGTTCAGGAGAAGAAAGCTTTTTATTCAGCTGATCTAACAAATATTCCTGGTACTGTATCATATGGAATTGACAGTTTAATGCCCTGGCAGAGAGAGTAGCAGATGTATAAACCTTTTTACCCCATCTCTCTAATGCTCTTGACTCTCTTTCAGAGGGAAGGGGGTTTTTGGCAGTGGCAGCTGCAACACCTTTTGGGCCCTGAGAAATAGTTTCTGGGTCTGCAGCATGGGCTTTATACAAGTGGAAGTGAGAATCTGGGACCCTGTAATATCTGTCAGGTTTTGCAGGGGCCGGGGGAAGAGAATCAGGGGCAGAACTGACATCAGTATACGCATCATCAACTACAGTTAGCACAGGTGGTATGGCTAAAGGCCTATGCTGTGGCAAATGTAAAAATGTCCTTAATCTTTTTCTAGAATCAGAAAAATCCTGACCCTGCCATTGAAAGTGTTCCTTCATTGAGTGTAAAGTCTCCCCAAAGGAAAATTCTTCAGGAGGGGAGGCAGAAGGAATAGAGTCTTCTGCATCTGAATCCTCATAAGGTGAATATGGCCCTTCCTGATGGTCTGATAAATCAGATCCATCCGAGGAGTAATCCGAGGAGAGAGGTTCAGGGGGTTCAGTCCTAGGCCTTTTGTCAGGAGGAGGGTGGGAGGCCCTGTCTGGGTGAGGTTGGGAACCCCTAATCAAAGATATAAGGTCCTCAGCAAGGCTGAGAATCTGAGAACTTGAGGAAGGTCTCTGAGAAGTAGATTTGGCAGGTAAAGCTTTTGAAATTTTGGCAGTTTTAGCCCTGGAGAAGGCCTTAATAGACATAGAAGCAGGGGGCCTAGCTGCCCCACGTGCAGGTGTAGAAATGTCCAATGGAAAGGTGTCGGACAATTCTTGTGCGCGTGCTTCTTCGGTAGGGATTTCTGAAGCCGACTCAGCCAGGGCCGCTCTGGCCTCAGTTGTCGGAGGTATGTTTTTGGCAGAAGTAAGAACCGAGGACTCGGTTTCAGCTGAAACAGAGACACTCGCAGTAGGCCTAACCGTGGTTTCAGCCGAAACCGCGGGCCGCGAGTGTCGGTCCTTTTCCTTGCGTTTTTTGGCCAAATGCGTAGTCGGAGTCTCCGACGGCATTTTATATGCAAAAGCGGATCCAAAAAACTCTTCTGCAAACTCCGACCGACGTCTAAGAGGCCGTCGGTTGAAGGAGGCACAGGCTAAACAAGCTGATACGTCGTGGTCTGGGCCTAAGCAAGGAAGGCAGTAAGAATGGAAATCCTTATGAGGTATTTGTTTCCCACAAGTTAAACAATTATTTACTTTGTCTGACATCGGCTGAGGCAAGAAAGAGTCCCCTACGGGGTACTTAGCTTTTTTAGAAGTCTTCGGTAGCTGAAATCTCCAGATCTGATCGACCGGCACTTGCGAACAGCTTCTGCTTCGGGCACCGCGCGGCAAGAAAGACTGAGGAAAATGGCGTCGGCTGATGCCTTTATACCCCAGAAGCTCTGACGTTGGGGAAAGTGCGACATCAGCCGAGGCCAGACCCAGACTTTGGAATCCAGCTGACCGAAGGGCTGCCTGAGGCAGGACAACCCATATGTTATGACTGCAGATGCATCCTTGAAGGACATCAGGTAATTGGACAAGAGGCAGAGATGTTCTGAGGCTGGTATGTACTAACATACACTTTTTACCAGAATTTCTTTATGGCTGACATACACAAGCTGATGTGCGGCGTCGCACATATTTCACAGTAGCATTTGACTTTTGTATACTGGCCGGATGTACAAGTCAGCCGGGGTGGACTCCCTCATGTTATGAATACTGTAGCATATGAATAGGAGGACATCATTTATTTACTTAGTATTTGATTACCAAGAAAGTCCGACTTGGTAGAAGCCCATTTTCAATGAAGGCCTGAGGAGAAAAGCTCCAACTTATCACAAAACATTTTAAGAACAATTTTACAATCTTCAAAAATAAAACAAACACATATGCATTTTAAATAATTATAACAAAATAGACATAATATAAAAATATTGGTAAAGAATCAATATAAGGTATAGGGCAATCATTTAATATCTGACAATCATTAAACAGCCTTACTTACAAGTTACATCTTCAGTGTCTTTATTATTCTTCTAAACATTAATGATAGAAGTCAAAATCATGTTTTAGAATTTTTTTCCAATTTAACATCCCATAAATGTCCAGTCTATTAGCCATTACTACTTGCAGAAGCATAGTTGTGTCCAACTTCATATTATGGAAATGACACTAAAAATCTTCCATTTATCTCTTAGTTTCACATCACTGCTTGTCTTCATCCTCATCATTTCAACCACCCAATAACAGTGCCTTGTTCAAGTACACTGTACTCCTGTTTTTTTTTTTCTTGTCAACTTCTGGACTTTTTTCCGTCACTCAATCATTGCCCTTAGGAACAATGGAAGAGGTTTTACTGCCAAGTTCTGTCTATGGGTTTTGCTATTGTAAGAGGAATAAAGCAGCAGCATCCCCTTCAGCTTGTTGGCTCACACGTTTGCTGGGTAAACTTTACTCTCTCGTTAACCCATTGTGCATCTAAAAATGAGTTTTATCCTGCGGGATAAAAATACTGTTAAAACAGCTGGATATAGCAACTTACATATCACAGCCACCTCTCAACATCCTCTGACTGCAGTGATAAACTTGCTTCTCTTCTGGTTTGTGTACAATTCAATTATTTTCCATAAACACTCTGCTGTCCCAGTTAATATGTTTCTCTTTAACACAACGTTGTCACTAGGAGCTCCTTCTGCTGGCAAGACTGCATCACTACTACTACAGCCTTAGCTTTTTTTCTCATGGCATATTTGGAGCATACACATGGTGTGCCCTTTCAATTAACATGGCCTGCTGTGAAATACCAATCCAATTGCTTATTAGTATTATCATAAAATTAATGCAGTAAGTTACTTCCAGTTTTTCTGGTATAGCAGAAAATCTCAGGTTTTCTCTGCATGCTCTGTAGTCCTATATCTACTTTTTTGAAGCCTCATATTCAATAATTCCTCGATGCAACCTGTGATTTCTGTAGTTTAATCAGCTCATCTGAATAGCTAATTAAAGCTTCTTTATTCTTTCCAGACTTTTGTAACTTGACTTGATATATTCATCCAGTTTCTCACTTGCTTTAAAGACCTCTGAATAAATCTGTTTATTTTTCTTCAGTTACTAAAAGCCATCTTCTGCACCAAAGCTGAAACCTGAACTTCATTGTCCTCTTTTTCCTTTTCTAGCTGTTTTTCTCTTACTTTCTTCAGATTTCTTCTATGTTGACATTCAGGCAGTATAAATGACTAACCAGTAATACAGTAACCCAACTTATCAGCTTCCACCTGCTCCTATATTTCCCTTTTCAAACAGGTTGTGCTCTAATCAAACCTGCTCTTCAGACTGCAGCCATCTTGAAATCATAAACACCTTGACTTTCATGCTAAAGGGAGCCTGATGGGGCCAGGAGGAGGAGGAAGGTGGTGGCTCTGTCATTCCATAACAGCTGTTGGACATCTGCAGGCAGAAGTTAGGACAGCATAAGTGAATCAAAAAAAAAAAAAAAACGCGATCACTGAGCATTAGCAATGTCTGGTAGCCCCCTCAACAAACTCGGGACGCTGCCTCTGTCAGCTGTGACCTACTACAAAAGCATACTCTATCAATATAGTTATTAACGGTTTACTATCATAAATTCGAAAATCAGAAAAAATTGTGCCTGCATTTTCAAATTTATACATCGGAAATGAACATTTCCGAATTAACCTAAAGTTGAAAACAGCTGTGTATTGTCGAAAATGTCGCTCGCGACATTTATGGCAATACACACCACTCCCACCCGTCCCGTAACTACCTACCTACCTAGCCTAAACTCACAGTTATGCAGGGGGGCAAGCCCCCCTGCACCCCCCACACACCCCCACCTTAATATTCCAACTCCGAGATCGCATTACAGTGAGGAAAGGGATGTATTTCCCTAACCGCACTGTACCACGATCCCCTCACATGAGCGAACGTTAGAATTGCGAATGCACAGTCCATTCGCAATGGTAACGTTCGCTCACATCACCTGCCTAAATATGAAGTATTCGAACATCTGTTGTTCGAATACTTCATAGCCGTGCAAGTGCACGTCGGCATTGTGATGGTAAACCGTTATTAACTGCTCCATCACCGTATCACATGTAAGCAAACTGTGAAGAACACCATAACTGTTCTCATGCACAGAGACACAGTTGGTTTATCTTGTGCCCAGTACTGATCCCGAAACTGGAGCCTAAAAGGTCTTTACTTTACTTTAGAGCTAACACTTTATACTTTCAATTTTAATGAAGTGCAGCTGCAAGCTCTTCAGTCCTGACTGCAAAAGGGGTAAATAACAATGTATATTTTTAAATGCAACAGGAATTGCTGAAGCAAAAGCTTCAGCCCTGACCACAAAAGCAGTATGAAAATTAATTTCCAAGCCAGTATTCAGAAATGAATGCTGGTACTGAACTACTGAATGATCAGCATTTGACGACTGCACCCCCTAACACTTTGCACCCAATGTGGCTGCCCCCTTCATCCCACCCTAGTTACACCTTTGCGTGTGCCTAAAGGTGCCTCAAAGATTTAACATGATCATCTTCTAACCAAATCACTTTTTTGTCCAATGTATCTAAACTATAAGAAAAAAATAAAAACATTCAATGTCAACTCTTAAAATACTTCAGTGATAAATTTCTTCTCTCCTCCTCCAAGCAAAGTTTTGACATGTTTGTCCACTAACTATAAAAAAGGAAGGCAACATTTAAGCATATTAGTCAGTGGTATTGCCCCCTTCATTAAGCTAAGGTCATCCACATTATTAATTATAATGCACTAAGACTCACCACATACGGTACATTGAGCTACTCACTACACTGGTTTTCTAGTTATTTCATTTCTACATTTCATATTGTAAATAAGATGGCAGTAGTCGCCTTATGCAGTCATACAGTTTAGAGAGGATTCTATACTTTTCTATTTTTCTTACCTTTCAAATGAATCCATCCAGCTTTATATATTACCTTCTCACTTGTGGAAACTTGGGTGGCAGGCTCTGGTCTATAATGTAGTAATAAATCTGCAATTACTTAGTTTAGGACATTCACTATTGTGATTCCAAAATGGTGGGCAGCCTGTAAGCACACTGACAGTGCAGCTCCTGCATTCCCATACTATAATCTGACTTCAAACCAGCGCATCGCTTAGGAAAAGTATACCAAACATCAATGGATTAAAGCAGAAATACGAGTACTTGTTTCATCTTTATTTTTCAAAGATTCTCTCATTCTGAAGGAAAAATACTTACTTGTTGGAAACAGAGCCCTGAACCACATGGTGTGGATTCTTCAAGACTAACAGGCCTAATAAGAGGAAAGTAACAAGAAAAACAACTTTCATAACAAGACTTATCATTTAAAATTCTGCACTACTACTAGGAATCTAACTATACAAGATTAATGGAGAATCAGCCAGATCGGATGGAAACTGTAATCACAAAAACCAAACTGTCTGCAATTACTACTCCTGAGAAAGAAACCACTTCTAAAAGGTAAAAAATTAACAAGCAACAACAAGAAGCTGATAAAATGTCTCAAAGATTAAAACAGGAACAACCTTTAACACTGGAGAATCTGAAAACTGCTTTACAAACAGAAGTGTAGGGTTTCTCTCATAAGCTAACTACATTTGGCTCTACTCTGGACCAAATTGTGCTTAGGCTTGAACAAAATGAAGCTAAAATTATGGACAATGAGCTAAAAATAAATTAACTGCAACATAAAGCACAAACCAATGACACCATAATTAAAGAATTACAGCAAAAAATGTTAGACTTGGAAGCTAGAAGCCGGAGAAATAATTTTATCATAAGAGGTATTCCAGAGAGCTTTGATAATTCACAACTTATTCCAGTAATAAAATAAATACTAAGTTCTCTTCTGGCTAATAAAAATTTCCTGGATGAAGTTTCCAATAATAAAAGAAATACTAAGTTCTCTTCTGGCTAATAAAAATTTCCTGGATGAAGTGATCGAAAGAGCTCACACAGCTATAAAGCATACACAAACAAGTGATCTTCCAAAACAAATCTATATCAGACTGCTTTATTCAGCACATGTTCAGATACTGTCAGCTTATAAGATTAAAAAGAATGTTACATGGAGAGCGCATAAAATTATGATTACTCAAGCTATTCCTTTACAAATTAAACAAAATCTCAGCATGTACTGCAATTACCTCATTGAAAATAAGATTTGTTTCCAAATGAGATATCCTGCAACTTTAACATTTTATTACAAAGAAGAAAAATATCATTGGAAACACCTGACCAGGCAAAATCCACCTTTCTGCATCTCTTCAAAGTAAATCCTGCCTGAGACAACTCTTTTCATATCTTTTGATCCAAAAACAACATTTGGAAGGCTAAACAAGTGCTACATCTCCAAAGAACTAAAGGACAGAAGAATATACCACTCTTATGGGAAATTTTAAACAAATGGATGTGGAATGTATTCTAAATAACTCTGCTTACTTGCCTGTAAAGAAAACCTCTTTGCTACACTGTAATACTTAAAGGGACAATCCCAGGGATTTTTTTGTTTTGATTCTAGTCTTTGTTTACATTTTCAGTCTGGCTTTCTGGGCATGTCCCAACTACGGCTGCAGGGGTTGGGGTAGGGTGCTTACAGGAAGCTTCAGAGGTGTTAGGCAGATTCCTTCTCAGATTGCAGTTGTACTCACAACAGCTCTCACTGAGTCATTCATTACTTTCAACTGTCCTTTTTATCCTCAGAGAAACTAGCTTTCAGCAATGTTATGACTTGACTTGCCAACACCCTGCAGGAAAGCATTTGAGCAGTGCAAAGTTAAAACATTGGTAAACAAGAGTTTTTAGTTAATTTCATTTCATATTTTATTTTGTGCAGATTTCTAAATGATAGCTAAGTGCAATGATTTTATGACACAAATGTCCTAGCTTCTGTAGAAAGCATGTGAAAGATGCAAGTTTCAAACATTAGTAGAAACAGTCTCGTTTCTTTTTTCATGTTCAAACTGATCTCTGAATATTAGCAAAGTGTGATGGTTTTCTTACCTGCTAATAGCTCTATGAGAAGGCTTATGTGTGATACAGGGTTCAAACACGAGTAGACAGTCTTCGGTTCCTTTTATTTTGTAGTCTACATATCAACTCAGAAAGCTGCTCGACTAACACAATTTGCATTATTGTGCATTTTCTGAAGGATAAGAAGTCTGAGCTCAAATACAGGTCATTATTTAGTGACTTTCATCTTCATTGATTTGGAGGAAAAACGCACATTTTATGAGGAACAGACCAAAAATATCAGATGAAAATCTGTGCATTCTGCAAAAAATCTGGACAGTTGAGAGGTATGCCTGCCAGACACACTCATCCATTCCTTTAATTTCATATTTTATTTTGTGCTGTTCTCATACATTTCCTACTATACGTGCTATATGCTACATGTTGGTGACTTAGTGGTTGCACTGTATGATATGCCCTTAAGCAGTTTTATTTCTCTTTCTACCTTACAACTGTATGCATTTGTACTTGATTCCACTGTTATCTGTAGACAAGTAACTGGAATGATACAGTCTGGGTTTTTTGTCATCATTCTGTCTGTATTGCCTGATGAGTGGCTAATTCCTTGTCTGACAATCCTTAGTCTTACATGACTTCAAACTGTTGTTGCCTTTCCAAGTTACTCACATGAAGGCAACCTCAGACCAGTGACACAACAAGTATCCTACCCTCTTCACTACCTCATACTCTAATACCTTGCCCTTCATAAATAAATAATAAATGTACTTGGGACCGTGCAGCTGTGCTCTAATACACATGTTATTCCTGATCATACTGTGTCGTGACATAAATACATAATAACTAACTTGAGACCGTGCAGCTGTGCTCTAATACACATGCTATTCCTGATCATATAAGTCGTGCCATAAACAAATAATAAATGTACTTGAGACCGTGCAGCTGTGCTCTAATACACATGCTATTCCTGATCATACTGTGTAGTGCCATAAATAAATAATAAATGTACTTGAGACTGTGCAGCTGTGTTCTAATACACATGCTACTCCTGATCATACAAGTCGTGCCATAAATAAATAATAAATGTACTTTAGACCGTGCAGCTATGCTCTAATACACATGCCATTCCTGATCATACTGTGTTGCCATAAATACATAATAAATGCACTTAAGAACATGCAGCACTGCTCTAATACACATGCTATAAGTAATAAATGTACTTGAGACCGTGCAGCTGTGCTCTAATACACATGCTCTTCCTGATCATACAAGCTGCACCATAAATAAATAATAAATGTACTTGAGACCATGCAGCTGTGCTCTAATACACATGCTATTCCTGATCATACAAGTCATGCCATAAATAAATAATAAATGTACTTGAAACAGTGCAGCTGTGCTCTAATACACATGCTATTGTTGAACATACTATGTCGTGCCATAAATAATAAATGTACGTGAGACAGTGCATCTGTGTTCTAATACACATGCTATTCTGAAACATACTATGTTGTGCCATAAATAAATAATAAATGTACTTGAGACCGTGCAGCTGTGCTCTAATACACATACTATTCCTGATCATACAAGTGCCATAAATAAATAATAAATGTACTTGAGACTGCGCAGCTGTTCTCTAATACACATGCTACTCTATCGTACAAGTTGTGCCATAAATAAATAATAACAGTACTTGAGACAGTGCAGCTATGCTCATAGGTTCATACTAGGCTATCTGCCCAAGGGCATTTATAAGCTTAGCCAGACTGTTTGGCTTTCGCCACCCATTTTAAATTAATTTTGCTATGCCCATTTTCGAGGTTAGTATACTGTACCTCTGTCTAACAGTGACACAGAAGTGATACCCGGGGTAAACCTATGATCTGCCATCCACTCATCAAGATTCCTCTTGGAGAGTCAATGAGGGACTCTGCCTAACCTGGACTGGGATTTTATTCCAGAGTGAAGGGAGCCTCTGGGTTATGAATCTGTCCCTCCAGCATGTCCTATTTATTTCAGTGCTGAGGTTCAAGTCTCTAGAGCGCGTAGCTCGATGGGATTTGGATTTTCTGAGGTGCAGCATGTCCATTAATTCCGGGTTGGACATGGTTTTATACATTAGGCACAGATCGCCTCTGAGCAGGCGGTATGCCACTGAGTAGAGCTGGAGTTTCTTTAACCGGGCAGCATATGGCATCTGTTTGAGCCCTTTGATCCTCTTGGTGAGGTACTTTTGGGATCTTTCCAGTTGCTGCAGGTGTCTGGTAAGGTACATCCCAAAAGGGGCATTGTACTCAATTATGGGCCTGATGAGGGATGAGTAAAGTGGCACGATGACCTCCCCTGATCTAGATGTGAATCCCTTCATGATTAGGTGGGCTATATAAAATGTTTCTCTAACCACTTTGGCCACGTGGTTGTCAAATGAGAGATTGCTATCAACTTGGGTCCCCAGGTCCCTAATTACTTCTTCCAGATTAATGGATTACCACCTATGTGGTAATTTGTGGGCACTTTGTTTTTGCCAAAGGGGATGACTATACACTTTTTGGCGTTTAGCTTGAGGCCATGGCTCTGGCACCAGTTGTCTGTTTCTATGAGGCCCTTTTGGAGGATGCTTGTGTCGGCTGGAGAGTCTATTATGCAGCCCAGTTTGCAGTCATCTGCGAACTTGGTCAGCCACAGTCCTTCCTTGTTGGCCTGTACCTCCGAGAAATATATACCGAACAAGAGAGGTCCCAGGACTGAGCCTTGTGGGATGCCACTTGTAACTGGTTTGGAGTCTGACAAGGCTCCAGCAATTCTAACCATGTGGGTTCTGTCCTTGAGCCAGTTTGCAACCCATCTAGTGACATAGGCGTTTATACTTAAGCTGGTGAGCTTATCTATAATGCCCGAGTGGAGTACTGAATCGAAGGCTTTTGCGAGGTCCAGGTAGGCTGTGTGGACCACCTTCCCCTCGTCAATGGCCTTGGTAATACACATGCTATTCCTGATCATACTATGTCGTGCCATAAATAAATAATAAATGTACTTGAGACAGTGTAGCTGTGTTCTAATACACATGCTATTCCTGAACATACTATGTCGTGCCATAAATAAATAATAAATGTACTTGAGACCATGCAGCTGTGCTCTAACACACATACTACTCCTGAACATTCCGTGTCATGCCATAAATACATAATAAATGTACTTGAGACCATGCAACTATGCTTTAATACACATGCTATTCCTGATCATACAATGTCGTGCCATAAATAAATAAATATACTAGAGAAAGTGCAGCTATGCTCTAATATGCATGCTATTCCGAAACATACTATGTTGTACCATAAATAATAAATGTACTTGAGACTGTGCAGCTGTGCTCTAATACACATACTACTCCTGATCATACAAGTCGTGCCATAAATAAATAATAAATGTACTTCAGACAGTGCAGCTGTGCTCTAATACACATGCTATTTCTGATCATACAAGTCGTGTCATAAATAAATAAATGTACTCGAGACCGTGCAGCTGTGTCTAATACACATGCTATTCCTGATCATACAAGTCATGCCATAAATAAATAATATATGTACTTGAGACCGTGCAGCTGTGCTCTAATACACATGCTATTCCTGATCATACAAGTTGTGCCATAAATAAATAATAAATGTACTTAAGACCATGCAGCTGTGCTCTAATACACATGCTACTCCTGATCATACTGTGCCGTGCCATAAATAAATAATAAATGTACTTGAGACAGTGCAGCTATGCTCTAATACATGTGCTATTCCTGATCATACTATGTCATGCCATAAATAAATAATAAATGTACTTGAGACCATGCAGCTATGCTCTAATACACATGCTATTCCTGATGATACTATGTCATGCCATAAATAAGTAATAAATGTACTTGAGACAGTGCAGCTGTGCGCTAATACACATGCTACTCCTGATCATACAAGTCGTGCCATGAATAAATAACTGTACTTGAGAGTGCAGCTATGCTCGAATACACATGCTATTCCTGATCATACAAGTCATGCCATAAATAAATAATAAATGTACTTGAGACAGTGCAGCTGTGCTCTAATACACATGCTATTCCTGAACATACTATGTTGTACTATAAATAAATAATAAATGTACTGGAGACAGTGCAGCTGTGCTCTAATACACATGCTATTCCTGATCATACAAGTCATGCCATAAATAACTGTGCTTGAGACAGTGCAGCTATGCTCTAATACACATGCTATTCCTGATCATACTATGTCATGCCATATATAAAAAATGTACTTGAGACAGTGCAGCTGTGCTCTAACACACGTGCTATTCTTGATCATACAAGTCGTGCCATATATAAATAATAAATGTACTTGAGACAGTGCACCTATGGTCTAATACACATGCTATTCTTGATCATACAAGTTGTGCCATAAATAAATAATAAATCTGCTTGAGACAGTGCAGCTGTGCTCTAATACACGTTATTCCTTATCATACTGTGTTGTGACAAATACATAACTGTACTTGAGACCGTGCGCAGCTATGCTCTAATACACATGCTACTCCTGATTACACTATGTTGTGCCATAAATAAATAATAAATGTACTTGAGACAGTGCAGCTATGCTCTAATACACATGCTATTCCTGATCATACTATGTCGTGCCATAAAATAATAAATGTACTTGAGACCGTGCAGCTATGCTCTAATACACATGCTATTCCTGATCATACTATGTCATGCCATCAATAAATAATAAATGTACTTGAGACAGTGCAGCTGTGCTCTAATACACATGCTACTCCTGATCATACAAGTCGAGCCATGAATAAATAACTTGAGACAGTGCAGCTATCTTCTAATACACATGCTATTCCTGATCATACTATGTCGTGCCATAAATAAATAATAAATGTACTTGAGACCGTGCAGCTGTGCTCTAATACACATGCTATTCTTGATCATACAAGTCATGTCATAAATAAATATTAAATGTACTTGAGACCATGCAGCTGTGCTCTAATACACGTGCTGTTCCTGATCATACTATGTTGTGCCATAAATAAATAATAAATGCACTTGAGACCGTGCAGCTATGCTCTAATACACATGCTATTCCTGATCATACTATGTCATGCCATCAATAAATAATAAATGTACTTGAGACAGTGCAGCTGTGCTCTAATATGCATGCTACTTCTGATCATACAAGTCGTGCCATGAATAAATAACTGTACTTGAGACAGTGCAGCTATGCTCTAATACACATGCTATTCCTGATCATACAAGTCGTGCCATAAATAAATAATAAATATACTTGAGACCATGCAGCTGTGCTCTAATACACATGCTATTCCTGATCATACAAGTCATGCCATACATAAATAACTGTACTTGAGACAGTGCAGCTATGCTCTAATACACATGCTATTCCTGATCATACTATGTCATGCCATATATAAATAATAAATGTACCTGAGACAGTGCAGATATGCTCTAATACATGTGCTATTCCTGATCATACAAGTCGTGCCATATATAAATAATAAATGTACGTGAGACAGTGCACCTATGGTCTAATACACATGCTATTCCTGATCATACAAGTTGTGCCATAAATAAATAATAAATGTGCTTGAGACAGTGCAGCTGTGCTCTAATACACGTTATTCCTGATCATACTGCGTTGTGACATAAATACATAACTGTACTTGAGACAGTGCAGCTGTGCTCTAATACACATGCTATTCCTGATCACACTATGTTGTGCCATAAATAAATAATAAATGTACTTGAGACAGTGCAGCTATGCTCTAATACACGTGCTATTCCTGATCATACTATGTCGTGCCATAAATAATAAATGTACTTCAGACCGTGCAGCTATGCTCTAATACACATGCTATTCCTGATCATACTATGTCATGCCATCAATAAATAATAAATGTACTTGAGACAGTGCAGCTGTGCTCTAATACACATGCTACTCCTGATCATACAAGTCGTGCCATGAATAAATAACTTGAGACAGTGCAGCTATCTTCTAATACACATGCTATTCCTGATCATACTATGCCATGCCATAAATAAATAATAAATGTACTTGAGACCGTGCAGTTGTGCTCTAATACACATGCTATTCTTGATCATACAAGTTATGCCATAAATAAATATTAAATGTACTTGAGACCATGCAGCTGTGCTCTAATGCACATTATTCCTGATCACACTATGTTGTGCCATAAATAAATAATAAATGCACTTGAGACCGTGCAGCTATGCTCTAATACACATGCTATTCCTGATCATACTATGTCATGCCATCAATAAATAATAAATGTACTTTTGACAGTGCAGCTGTGCTCTAATACGCATGCTATTCCTGATCATACAAGTTGTGCCATAAATAAATAATAAATGTGCTTGGGACAGTGCAGCTGTGCTCTAATACACGTTATTCCTGATCATACTGCGTTGTGACATAAATACATAATAACTGTACTTGAGACCGTGCAGCTGTGCTCTAATACACATGCTATTCCTGATCACACTATGTTGTGCCATAAATAAATAATAAATGTACTTCAGACAGTGCAGCTATGCTCTAATACACATGCTATTCCTGATCATACTATGTCGTGCCATAAATAAATAATAAATGTACTTCAGACCGTGCAGCTATGCTCTAATACACATGCTATTCCTGATCATACTATGTCATGCCATCAATAAATAATAAATGTACTTTTGACAGTGCAGCTGTGCTCTAATACGCATGCTACTCCTGATCATACAAGTCGTGCCATGAATAAATAACTGGAGGCAGTGCAGCTAACTTCTAATACACATGCTATTCCTGAGCATACAATGTCCCCACTCCATTATCAGATGGTAAATAGCAAATACGATAAAGGAACAATGTAATCTTTAACATAGTTGACACAATGGGTAAGGGCTTTGTCTGTCATGCACAAAATATAAGGCTTGAGCCTGACCAGTGGTTAATGGCTGTTCAGAGTTTGCATGTGGTCTCTGTACAGTACTTCCCACCTCCCAAAACATGCTGGGTATTGTCAACTCAAACTCACCATAAACAAATAACTGGAGTCATGGGTAGCACCACATACTGTAGGTAGTGCCTGTTCCTCTAGATAGGAGATCACTCATCACAGACTACACACCATGTCAAGGATAGCGACTCAACATTGTAAAAACTGGCTATTGGTGAGGTGGTCATGTTGACTAATGTTGCCAAATGAGTTGCAGAACTAGTCTACTCCAAACTACACAAGGGACTATGATAATGGTCTAAGGGGACTATGTGTCCTATATGTCAGAGTGTGTCTTCCATAACAGCAGCCCTAGTTCAACAAGCTACTGGATAGGTGGTGTCTGGTTATCTAGCTTGAGTTGGCTAGCATATCACCGGATCATCAATAAGATCTAAAGGTGTTAATGCTCAGTACTACAAGACTGAACAAAAAACTTCAAATCCTTCAAGCTCTTTTCACAATGCTAACATCTGTGCGATCACTGAGACAATGGTTTATAGCCACAGATAGCACATCGGCAGTGGAAGGCTATAATACCTTCCCCACTTTTAACCCAGCAAGTACACAGGCAGGGGCTAAAGAGGGAGGTATTTCAATTTACATCAAAAATACATCCAAAATTAATATACCTCAAGGCTGGTCAAACAGGGCAATGTACTTGAGCTTCTCCGTGTTCAAATCATCACACACAAAATCACATACCTCTTCCTTGCAAGCTATAGGTTCCTCTTTATGGTCCAGGAAAGCCATAACATGTTTTTAAACTTAATGGAAACACTCACCATCCAACCCAATATCATATTCATGGGTAACTTTAATTACCCCACTATTAACTGGGAATAATTTAGGACAGTAAATATACAGGCAAAGAAATTCCTGGACCAGATTGTCAATACATCAAACAGGCATGCAGATATACTGGGTCTGGTCCTCACTAATATGGGAGAGTGCTGCACACCCCCTAGTGTAAAGTCTTCTTGGATAAGGTCACATCACAAAATTGTCTTCTTTGAAGTACAAATAAATCTTGGAACTGCAGCTAACTCTGGAATGTTCAAGAACTATTCAAAGGCTAACTTTCTACTGCTAAGTGCTAATCTGGCAACATTTCAAGTCCACCAAAACTCTGAGAATGCTGCTGCCTATGCAGAACTCTTCACTGAAACTCTATACAAGCATGCAGTGCAGAGGCAGCTTGTACATACCAGGAAGAATAGAACTAACTCAAAAAACAAGATCCATGGTGAAATCACAACATCAATAGGCTGTATAGCAAAATAAAGGAAAAGAAAATCATGGCAAAAATTAGGAGGTATAGTACCCAGCAGGATAAAAGAACTTTTATACTATACAAACAATTCATAGGGCAAATAAAGTCTAACAAAGCCAAATTTGCAGTAAATCTGGCCTTACAGGCCAAGAACAACCACAAAGCATTCTTTAGCTATGTCTGCAACCTCAAAGGCAATACAGAAGTGTTAGTACAGAGTTGATTTTCAATGCAGCCACCTATACTGACCCTATAGAGTCCAAATGAAGAGATAATGTGTCAGCAAGCGGAGTAGCATTGCTGAAATTGAATTCATCCTCAAGTCTTGGTGAGTACCTTCTCAAGGTGGATCTTGTTTTTCACAAAATCTCACCAAGACATCACTGATATATAGACTGGATTTTATATCCCATATATCATGGACAGAAGTAGGTTAAAAATGAAAAAAAAAGACAGCTGGGTGCACAAGCCCCAAGATAAAAAAGTGCCCAATCCTGGTAGGCGCATTGGTGCCAAGAGTGAAAAAATTTACAGAGTAGAATCCTGATGACACTAAAACATTCCTACAATGGGGCCAGGCTGGGCCCAAGAGGAGGATGCCCCCCCACGGCATAGAAGGAAGTAGTAGTCCACAAACCATCACAAAAACTGATAGGCCAAAAAGAGCCATAAAGACAATAGACTGTTCTATTGAGCATAAGGCTGGTATGACCCTGACCCCGAGTAGCATCCTGCCCTCACCAAGAATGATACCATGATATAGAGAAAAAAATATCAATTTCAACAATTGGCTAAGCTTCTGGTGTCATTCAAAGGGGATCCAGTGTCTGTCAGCCTGGGATGACATGCTCGACAAGCCACACTACTTTGCTAGAGACGGCTTGCACCTGTCACCCTTAGGCTTTTGAATACTGGCCAAGGCTCTTGCCATCCCCATAGTGCCTTTTTTAGGCAAGGATCAAAAGACAAACCCACTGCCGTAAATAGCACAAGTAACAAAAAACTGTGGGTAATGCTGCTCAATGCCAGAAGTCTAAACCTCAAAATGCACACACTCGAGGCACTCCTCAGTATGGAGAAAAATCGAAATATGTGCAGTAACAGAAACCTGGTTTAAGGCTCCAGAGAGCACCCCAGCACTACCAGGCTACAACTCATACCATACATTTTGGCCCCAAAACCTTTACCGAAATACAAAAGGCGGGAGAGTATTCATATTCATCAAGGATATCCCCACCTCCAGGTTAGTGGCACAGCACGATGCTTCAGAGATCATCCGCATGCAACTAACAACGGGCAAAACTGCTATTCAAATTATAGCTTGCTACAGATCACCCACCATGTCCCAGGACCCCCACTCCATATTCCTGGAAACACTGGGAAACATAAAGGTCCTCCCAAACACCCTGATATTGGGTGATTTCAATTATCCAAACATTAACTGGGAGAACTACTCAATTACGAACTCCCTGGCCCAACATTTCCTAGAATTTATAAACTCAAACGCCCTGGATCAACTGGTTAACATCCTCACCAGAGGTGACAACATACTGGACCTGGTCATCACCAACATGGGCGACCGGTGTCCCACACCAGAGGTCAACCCCTCGCTGGTTAGATCTGACCATAAAGTAATCACTCTGGATATCCACATTCCGCCACCACCCCTGGTCAAAGAAACCACCATGAAAAATTTTTCTAAAGCAAACTTCACATTACTTAAGACAGAGGTGGAAGTTTCAAAGCCCCCATGCTAAAGGATAATGCTGTCCAAGCTACAACATCCTTTACTAATGCACTCTATGGCCACCTACAAGAATGCATGAATCATGAAATCTCAAACAAAACCAAGACTCACTCCTACAAGGAAAGGAAACCAGTCTGGTGGACCCCTGCCATAAACAAGCTAGGAGGAAACTAGTACAGAAGAGAGTAAAATCCCAAGAAGGGAAGACATCCCTGATCAGTATCAGCAAGAAACTACATTCCCTCATAAAATCATCCAAGGCTGGCTTTGAAAGAAAAATTGCTATGAACTCCAAAGATAACCAACAAGGCATTCTTTAGCTATGTCAAGAATCTAAGTGGCAATTGTCAGATCTGCTCAGAGTTAGTGCAGAATGGCACAAAATACACTGAACCAACCGATATAGCCAACATCCTGGCAGACAGGTTCACTGCAAACTTCACCCCCCTCTCACCCCCAAAAGGGCCCATTACTATACCAGAAGAATGTAGTGTCCCTGAAATCACAGACACTCAGGTTAAAACAGCCCTCTCCAAAGCCAAAAACACAGCATCAGTGGGACCGGACAGTGTCCCAGGCTGCGTCCTACACAAGCTCAAAGATGAACTAACCCCTCATATAAACACACTTTAAACTCAGCCTCTCCACAGGCTATGTGCCTACAGAGTGGCGCACACAAAGGTGGAGCCAAAATGAACCCCGGGAACTATCGCCTGATAAGCCTGAATAACTTGGTCTGCAAAGCTATGGAGCGCATCATCATGGATCTCATTAACAGAGACATTGGAAACCTCCAAACACTGGACCCAACACAGTTTGGCTTTGTTAAAGGCAGATCATGCCTCCTAAACCTGGTGGACTTCTTTGAGACCGTTACCAAGGCTATAGAAGAAGGAAAGATGGTCCACACAGCCTACCTAGACTTCACAAAAGCCTTCGATACCATTCACCACTCAGTTATTATAGACACACTCACCAGCCTGAACATAAACCCCTACGTCACGAGATGGGTTGCCAACTGGCTCACGGACAGAACCCACATAAGAGTTGCAGGAGCTAGGTCTGACTCTAAACTGGTTATAAGTGTTGTTCCCCAGGGCTTAGTCCTAGGACCCCTTCTGTTCGGCATATACTTCTCAGAGGTACAGGCAAGCACAGGAAGACTATGGCTCTCCATGTTCGCAGACTACTGCAAACTAGGGGCTATAATTGACTCTCCGGCTGACACAGACATCCGCCAAAAAGGTCTCACTGAGATAGATACCTGGTGTCAAAACCATGGTCTAAAGCTAAATGCCAAAAAGTGCATAGTCATCCCCTTTGGAAAAAACAAAATACCCACAAACTGCCACAAAGGTGGTAGCCCCTTAAATACAGAAGATGTAATAAGGGATCTGGAGACCCAAGTAGATACTAACCTCTCCTTTTGATAATCACATTGCCAAAGTGGTTAGAAAATCCTTCTATGTGGCCCACCTAATCACATCCACATTTGCATCCAGATTGAAAAAAGTCATTGGGCCCCTCTACGCATCACTCATCAGACCCATTAGAGTACAATGCCCCATTTGGGATATACTTTACAAGACACTTGCAACAACTGGAAAGACCACACAATTTCCTCACCAAGAGGATCACTGGCCTCAAGCAGATGCCCTATGCAGCTCGACTGAAGAAACTCCAACTATTCGATTGCATACCGCCTCCTCAGAGGTGGGCTCTGCCTGACATACAAGGTCATATCCAACCTAGAATTGATGGACATGCTCCACCTAAAGAAAACCATATCCCCTCGAGCCATATGCTCCAGGGATCTAAACCTCACCACAACAATAAACAGGACATGCTGGAGGGATAGATTCCTGTCCCAGAGACTTCCCATGCTCTGGAACAAGATTCCAATCTACATTAGGCAGAGCTCCTTGCTAACCCTCTTCAAGAGAAAAAAAGACGGGGTGCAGCTGTGCTCTAATACACGCTATTCCTTATCATACTGTGTTGTGACAAATACATAAATGTACTTGAGACCATGCAGCTGTGCTCCAATACACATGCTACTCCTGATCACACTATGTTGTGCCATAAATAAATAATAAATGTACTTGAGACAGTGCAGCTATGCTCTAATACACATGCTATTCCTGATCATACTATGTTGTGCCATAAATAAATAATAAATGTACTTGAGACAGTGCAGCTATGCTCTAATACACATGCTATTCCTGATCATACTATGTCATGCCATCAATAAATAATAAATGTACGAGACAGTGCAGCTGTGCTCTAATACACATACTATTCCTGATCATACTATGTCGTGCCATAAATAAATAATATATGTACTTGAGACAGTGCAGCTGTGTTCTAATACACATGCTATTCCTGATCATACAAGTCATGCCATATATAAATAATAAATGTACTTGAGACCATGCAGCTGTGCTCTAATACACATGCTATTCTTGATCATACAAGTCATGCCATAAATAAATATTAAATGTACTTGAGACCATGCAGCTGTGCTCTAATACACATGCTATTCCTGATCATACTATGTTGTGCCATAAATAAATAATAAATGCACTTGAGACCGTGCAGCTATGCTCTAATACACATGCTATTCCTGATCATACTATGTCATGCCATCAATAAATAATAAATGTACTTGAGACAGTGCAGCTGTGCTCTAATATGCATGCTACTTCTGATCATACAAGTCGTGCCATGAATAAATAATAACTGTACTTGAGACAGTGCAGCTATGCTCTAATACACATGCTATTCCTGATCATACAAGTCATGCCATAAATAAATAATAAATGTACTTGAGACCATGCAGCTGTGCTCTAATACACATGCTATTCCTGATCATACAAGTCATGCCATAAATAAATAACTGTACTTGAGACAGTGCAGCTATGCTCTAATACACATGCTATTCCTGATCATACTATGTCATGCCATATATAAATAATAAATGTACTTGAGACAGTGCAGCTATGCTCTAATACATGTGCTATTCCTGATCATACAAGTCGTGCCATATATAAATAATAAATGTACTTGAGACAGTGCACCTATGGTCTAATACACATGCTATTCCTGATCATACAAGTTGTGCCATAAATAAATAATAAATGTGCTTGAGACAGTGCAGCTGTGCTCTAATACACATGTTATTCCTGATCATACTGCGTTGTGACATAAATACATAATAACTGTACTTGAGACCGTGCAGCTGTGCTCTAATACACATGCTATTCCTGATCACACTATGTTATGCCATAAATAAATAATAAATGTACTTGAGACAGTGCAGCTATGCTCTAATACACATGCTATTCCTGATCACACTATGTTGTGACATAAATAAATGTACTTGAGACCTTGCAGCTATGCTCTAATACACATGCTATTCCTGATCATACTATGTCATGCCATCAATAAATAATAAATGTACTTGAGACAGTGCAGCTGTGCTCTAATACACATGCTACTCCTGATCATACAAGTCGTGCCATGAATAAATAACTTGAGACAGTGCAGCTATCTTCTAATACACATGCTATTCCTGATCATACTATGTCATGCCATAAATAAATAATAAATGTACTTGAGACCGTGCAGTTGTGCTCTAATACACATGCTATTCTTGATCATACAAGTTATGCCATAAATAAATATTAAATGTACTTGAGACCATGCAGCTGTGCTCTAATGCACATTATTCCTGATCACACTATGTTGTGCCATAAATAAATAATAAATGCACTTGAGACCGTGCAGCGATGCTCTAATACACATGCTATTCCTGATCATGCTATGTCGTGCTGTAAATAAATAATAAATGTACTTGTGACAGTGCAGCTGTGCTCTAATACACATGCTATTCCTGATCATACAAGTTGTGCCATAAATAAATAATAAATGTGCTTGGGACAGTGCAGCTGTGCTCTAATACACGTTATTCCTGATCATACAATGATGACATAAATACATAATAACTGTACTTGAGACCATGCAGCTGTGCTCTAATACACATGCTATTCCTGATCACACTATGTTGTGCCATAAATAAATAATAAATGTTCTTGAGACAGTGCAGCTATGCTCTAATACACGTGCTATTCCTGATCATACTATGTTCTGCCATAAATAAATAATAAATGCACTTGAGACCGTGCAGCTATGCTCTAATACACATGCTATTTCTGATCATACTATGTCATGCCATCAATAAATAATAAATGTACTTTTGACAGTGCAGCTGTACTCTAATACGCATGCTACTCCTGATCATACAAGTTGTGCCATGAATAAATAACTTGAGACAGTGCAGCTAACTTCTAATACACATACTATTCCTGATCATACAATGTTCCCACTCCATTATCAGATGGTAAATAGCATATACTATAAAGGAACAATATAATCTTTAACATAGTTGACACAATGGGTAAGGGCTTTGTCTGTCATGCACAAAATACAAGGCTTGAGCCTGACCAGTGGTTAATGCCTGTTCAGAGTTTGCATGTGGTCTCTGTACAGTACTTCCCACCTCCCAAAACATGCTGGGTATTGTCAACTCAAACTCACCATAAACAAATAACTGGAGTCATGGGTAGCACCACATACTGTAGGTATTGCCTGTTCCTCTAGATAGGAGATCACGTATCACAGACTACACACCATGTCAAGGATAGCGACTCAACATTGTAAAAACTGGCTATTGGTGAGCTGGTCATTTTGACTAATGTTGCCAAATGAGTTGCAGAACTGGTCTACTCCAAACTACACAAGGGACTATGATAATGGTCTAAGGGGCCTATGTGTCCTGTATGTCAGAGTGTGTCTTCCATAATAGCAGCCCTAGTTCAATAAGCTACTGGATAGGTGGTGTCTGGTTATCTAGCTTGAGTTGACTAGCATATCACTGGATCATCAATAAGATCTAAAGGTGTTAATGCTCAGTACTACAAGTTTAAACAAAAAACTTCAAATCCTTCAAGCTCTTTTCACAATGCTAACATCTGTGCGATCACTGAGACAATGGTTTATAGCCACAGATAGCACATCGGCAGTGGAAGGCTATAATACCTTCCCACATTTAGACCAGCAGGTACACAGACAGGGGCTAAAGAGGGAGGTATTTCAATTTACATCAAAAATACATCCAAAATTAATATACCTCAAGGCTGGTCAAACAGGGCAATGTACTTGAGCTTCTCCGTGTTCAAATCATCACACACAAAATCACATACCTCTTCCTTGCAAGCTATAGGTTCCTCTTTATGGTCCAGGAAAGCCATAACATGTTTTTAAACTTAATGGAAACACTCACCATCCAACCCAATATCATATTCATGGGTAACTTTAATTACCCCACTATTAACTGGGAATAATTTAGGACAGTAAATATACAGGCAAAGAAATTCCTGGACCAGATTGTCAATACATCAAACAGGCATGCAGATATACTGGGTCTGGTCCTCACTAATATGGGAGAGTGCTGCACACCCCCTAGTGTAAAGTCTTCTTGGATAAGGTCACATCACAAAATTGTCTTCTTTGAAGTACAAATAAATCTTGGAACTGCAGCTAACTCTGGAATGTTCAAGAACTATTCAAAGGCTAACTTTCTACTGCTAAGTGCTAATCTGGCAACATTTCAAGTCCACCAAAACTCTGAGAATGCTGCTGCCTATGCAGAACTCTTCACTGAAACTCTATACAAGCATGCAGTGCAGAGGCAGCTTGTACATACCAGGAAGAATAGAACTAACTCAAAAAACAAGATCCTTGGTGAAATCACAACATCAATAGGCTGTATAGCAAAATAAAAGAAAAGAAAATCATGGCAAAAATTAGGAGGTATAGTACCCAGCAGGATAAAAGAACTTTTATACTATACAAACAATTCATAGGACAAATAAAGTCTAACAAAGCCAAATTTGCAGTAAATCTGGCCTTCCAGGCCAAGAACAACCACAAAGCATTCTTTAGCTATGTCTGCAACCTCAAAGGCAATACAGAAGTGTTAGTACAGAGTTGATTTTCAATGCAGCCACCTATACTGACCCTATAGAGTCCAAATGAAGAGATAATGTGTCAGCAAGCGGAGTAGCATTGCTGAAATTGAATTCATCCTCAAGTCTTGGTGAGTACCTTCACAAGGTGGACCTTGTTTTTCACAAAATCTCACCTAGACATCACTGACATATAGACAGGATTTTATATCCCACATATCATGGACAGAAGTAGGTTAAAAATGAAAAAAAAAAGACAGCTGGGTGCACAAGCCCCATGATAAAAAAGTGCCCAATCCTGGTAGGCGCATTGGTGCCAAGAGTGAAAAAATTTACAGAGTAGAATCCTGATGACACTAAAACATTCCTACAATGGGGCCAGGCTGGGCCCAAGAGGAGGACCCCCCCCTCACGGCATAGAAGGAAGTAGTAGTCCACAAACCATCACAAAAACTGATAGGCCAAAAAGAGCCATAAAGACAATAGACTGTTCTATTGAGCATAAGGCTGGTATGACCCTGACCCTGAGTAGCATCCTGCCCTCACCAAGAATGATACCATGATATAGAGAAAAAATTATCAATTTCAACAATTGGCTAAGCTTCTGGTGTCATTCAAAGGGGATCCAGTGTCTGTCAGCCTGGGATGACATGCTCGACAAGCCACGCTACTTTGCTAGAGATGGCTTGCACCTGTCACCCTTAGGCTTTTGAATACTGGCCAAGGCTCTTGCCACCCCCATAGTGCCTTTTTTAGGCAAGGATCAAAAGACAAACCCACTGCCGTAAATAGCACAAGTAACAAAAAACTGAGGGTAATGCTGCTCAATGCCAGAAGTCTAAACCTCAAAATGCACGCACTCGAGGCACTCCTCAGTATGGAGAAAAATCGAAATATGTGCAGTAACAGAAACCTGGTTTAAGGCTCCAGAGAGCACCCCAGCACTACCAGGCTACAACTCATACCATACATTTTGGCCCCAAAACCTGGACCGAAATACAAAAGGTGGGGGAGTATTCATATTCATCAAGGATACCCCCACCTCCAGGTTAGTGGCACAGCACGATGCTTCAGAGATCATCCGCATGCAACTAACAACGGGCAAAACTGCTATTCAAATTATAGCTTGCTACAGATCACCCACCATGTCCCAGGACCCCCACTCCACGTTCCTGGAAACACTGGGAAACATAAAGGTCCTCCCAAACACCCTGATATTGGGTGATTTCAATTATCCAAACATTAACTGGGAGAACTACCCAATTACGAACTCCCTGGCCCAACATTTCCTAGAATTTATAAACTCAAACGCCCTGGATCAACTGGTTAACATCCCCATCAGAGGTGACAACATATTGGAGCTGGTCATCAACAACATGGGCGACCGGTGTCCCACACCAGAGGTCAACCCCTCGCTGGTTAGATCTGACCATAAAGTAATCACTCTGGATATCCACATTCCGCTACCACCCCTGGTCAAAGAAACCACCATGAAAAATTTTTCTAAAGCAAACTTCACGTTACTTAATACAGAGGTGGTAGTTTCAAAGACCCCATGCTAAAGGATAATGCTGTCCAAGCTGCAAAATCCTTTACTAATGCACTCTATGGCCACCTACAAGAATGCATGAATCATGAAATCCCCAAAAAAACCAAGACTCACTCCTACAAGGAAAGGAAACCAGTCTGGTGGACCCCTGCCATAAACAAGCTATACAATACTAGGAGGAAACTAGTACAGAAGAGAGTAAAATCCCAAGAAGGGAAGACATCCCTGATCAGTATCAGCAAGAAACTACATTCCCTCATAAAATCATCCAAGGCTGGCTTTGAAAGAAAAATTGCTATGAACTCCAAAGATAACCACAAGGCATTCTTTAGCTATGTCAAGAATCTAAGTGGCAATTGTCAAATCTGCTCAGAGTTAGTGCAGAATGGCACAAAATACACTGAACCAACCGATATAGCCAACATCCTGGCAGACAGGTTCGCTGCAAACTTCACCCCCCTCTCACCCCCAAAAGGGCCCATTACTATACCAGAAGAATGTAGTGTCCCTGAAATCACAGACACTCAGGTTAAAACAGCCCTCTCCAAAGCCAAAAACACAGCATCAGTGGGACCGGACGGTGTCCCAGGCTGCGTCCTACACGAGCTCAAAGATGAACTAACCCCTCATATAAACACACTTTAAACTCAGCCTCTCCACAGGCTACGTGCCTACAGAGTGGCGCACACAAAGGTGGAGCCAAAATGAACCCCGGGAACTATCGCCTGATAAGCCTGACTAGCTTGGTCTGCAAAGCTATGGAGCGCATCATCATGGATCTCATTAACAGAGACATTGGAAACCTCCAAACACTGGACCCAACACAGTTCGGCTTTGTTAAAGGCAGATCATGCCTCCTAAACCTGGTGGACTTCTTTGAGACAGTTACCAAGGCTATAGAAGAGGGAAAGATGGTCCACACAGCCTACCTAGACCTCACAAAGGCCTTCGATACCATTCACCACTCACTTATTATAGACACGCTCACCAGCCTGAACATAAACCCCTACGTCACGAGATGGGTTGCCAACTGGCTCACGGACAGAACCCACATGATAAGAGTTGCAGGAGCTAGGTCTGACTCTAAACTGGTTATAAGTGTTATTCCCCAGGGCTTAGTCCTAGGACCCCTCCTGTTCGGCATATACTTCTCAGAGGTACAGGCAAGCACAGGAAGACTATGGCTCTCCAAGTTCGCAGATGACTGCAAACTAGGGGCTATAATTGACTCTCCGGCTGACACAGACATCCGCCAAAAAGGTCTCACTGAGATAGATACCTGGTGTCAAAACCATGGTCTAAAGCTTAATGCCAAAAAGTGCATAGTCATCCCCTTTGGAAAAAACAAAATACCCACAAACTGCCACATAGGTGGTAGCCCCTTAAATATGGAAGATGTAATAAGGGATCTGGAGACCCAAGTAGATAGTAACCTCTCCTTTTGATAATCACATTGCCAAAGTGCTTAGAAAATCCTTCTATGTGGCCCACCTAATCACATCCACATTTGCATCCAGATCGAAAAAAGTCATTGGGCCCCTCTACGCATCACTCATCAGACCCATCATAGAGTACAATGCCCCATTTGGGATATACTTTACAAGACACCTGCAACAACTGGAAAGACCACACAATTTCCTCACCAAGAGGATCACTGGCCTCAAGCAGATGCCCTATGCAGCTCGACTGAAGAAACTCCAGCTATTCGATTGCATACCGCCTCCTCAGAGGTGGTCTCTGCCTGACATACAAGGTCATATCCAACCCAGAATTGATGGACATGCTCCACCTAAAGAAAACCATATCCCCTCGAGCCACATGCTCCAGGGATCTAAACCTCACCACAACAATAAACAGGACATGCTGGAGGGATAGATTCCTGTCCCAGAGACTTCCCATGCTCTGGAACAAGATTCCAATCTACATTAGGCAGAGCTCCTTGCTAACCCTCTTCAAGAGAAACCTTGACGAGTGGATGGGAAACAGAAAGTTTACCCCAGGGATCACTTCAATGGCTCTGCTGGACAGAGGCACAGGGAACTAATCTAAGGGGGCGGCAAAAGCCAACAAATTCCAGCTAGGCTTATAAATGCCTTCCAGCAGATAGCCTAGTACCTACCTATGAACCTAAGAAAGAAATTATGTTTTGTTACTATTTTGCAAGAAGCCCAGAATTTCCAGACACAAGACATACAAAACGATTATGAGAGAAATTAGAGGAAAGAAAAATACTTCCACAAGAAAAACTGTTAGAAGCTTCAAATAAAAATTGCGTTCATTAATACAAAAGATTTATTTTATTTATTTTATTTTATTTTACATTTGTTGACCGAGCTAGTCCAACTTGATACATGTCCATTTTCAGTAGAGGCCTGGGGAGAAAAGCTCCACATTTGCAATATTATTTACAGTAAGAGAGATTTTACAAAAAGTTGAGGTACATTACAGTTTTTTACTTTACATTAGAATTTTACTCACAAATTTAGTTCATATCCGGTATAGTTAGTCATAGCAATGAATCACAGGTAAAAATGTTTCAACTGTACAGATGCATACTCTTTTTAGGTAACAGAAAAGTATCTAGCACATGCAGATAAGATGAGTAATACCTATTGGTAAGTGAGGTAGTTAGTCAGGGTTAGCACAGGGACATAACCATTGTGCTTTAAAGTATGGTTTCAGTTTGCTTTTAAATAGGGTCACTGAGGTAAGGGAGGTTAGACCACTGGGGAGGGAGTTCCAGGTTTTGCCAATAGTATTAGAGAACAGAGAGTCACCAGCCAAATTGTTAGTTTTACATATTTGCACAAGTTGTTTATTAGATGAGCGTAGGGTCTTTAGGTTGCTATAGGGGGAAATAAGATTTGTCAGTACTGGTGTGTTAGTAGGTTGATACAGGATCTTGTGGGCAACTGTTAGTTGGTTAAATGTTAAAAGATTTGGCAGCTCTAACCATCCTTGCTGTTTAAGATTGTGACAATGATGGGTTCTGTAGGAAGACCCAGTTGTAAATCTGGCAATGTTATTGTAGGAGTTGTCCAGCTTGTTCAAGTTGCTTTTACATGGTTTAGTATATATAGGGGAGGCATATAGTAGGGTAGAGATTAAGTGGGTATGGGCAATAGTGGACCTGGCTAGTGGGGTTAGAAAGGGTTTGATCCTATAGAGGGAACCTAGTTTCTTGTTGACTGTTTTTATAGTACTGTTTATATGGAAATCATAGGTAAGGTTATCTATTAGTACCCAAAGTAGTTTTGTAGTGGGATCCAGAAAGATAATAGTACCATTACTTGATGTAACAGTAAAATTAAGTGTGGAGGATCTATGGGTGGGAGTAAATAGTTGAAGTTTTGTCTTTTTGGGGTTCAAGATAACAGATCGGTGTAGAAGCCATTTCTCAACTGTATTAAACACATTTTGGGTTAGTGACTGAAGATCTGATGGAGAAGTGGCTGAGCATATTAACATTGAATCATCTGCATATTGGATACAGGTAGCTTGAGGTATTGCAGCATGTAGGTCATTTATAAATATAGAAAATAAGAGTGGTCCTAGTATGTAGCCTTGAGGGACACCAAGGGGAATCGGGAGGTTAGAAGAGAAGTTATTCTCTCATAATACAGCCTGTTGCCTGCCTTTAGGTAGGATTGGAACCATTGTATAGCCACTGTATCTAGTGACAGGTTTTTGAGTATGTTAATGAGTAGTTGGTGGGTGACCATGTCGAATGCTTTTGACAAGTCAATAAAGAGGGTGGAGGATAAAAGCTCATTATTCCGATATTTTACTAATGTGGTCAGAGAAGGATAAAAGAGCAGAGGTGGTGCTATGAACTGGTATAAAACCATGCTGCCAGTTAGCTAATAAGTGCATCATTCATGAAAAACATTATATAGAGCAGGAAACTTTCATCTCTTTGGAAAAAGAAGCATCTGAGGAAGTGCAAAAATATAAAGAACAAAACCTAAAGATTTTTCTAAGGTATGAAAAGGAATATGGACATGGAAAAGAGAGATCTGATATGGTGCAATATTTATGGAAAGGAGAAAGGCAAATTAATCAATACAAAAAAGGCAGCCCCAAAGATATTTGCTGAGAAATACAGTGAAAGGCATCCAGATATGGAAAATTTCACAATAAAAAAATAAGATCACAAAGAGGGAATGTAGAAAGTACAGTTATATACACTTACCATAAATGTAGATGTTCGAGTGTCTTCACTGTTGCAGTCATGACTGTAGGGTTCTCGGTCGGCCAGAATCCCAAAGTCTGGGTCCGGCGTCGGCTGTTCAGCCATGCTCCTTGACGTCAGAGCGCCAGGAGGACAAAGCTGACAGCCGACACCATGTTCTCCAGTTTTTCTTGCCCCAGATGTCAGAAGTTCCAAAATGAGTAAGGTCCCATACCTTTTGCAAATACACCTCAGAAGGGTGATAAAAGGAACCACACAAAAGAAAAAATAAGAGGGGACAGGAGGGAGGGAAACCCAGACTGCAACAGTGAAGACACTCAAACATCTACATTTATGGTAAGTGTACACAACTGTACTATGTTCATCATGTTTCACTGTTGCAGTCATGACTGTAGGGTAGAATCCCAAAGCAGAAAGAAAGGAGGTGGTCATAAAGTAGAGGGGGCGGCTATAAGGCCCTGCAAGACTGCAGAAGCAAAGCCTGCCCTAGACAGAGTAGAGAGGTAGATTGTAGTGCTTGGAAAAAGTATGCACTGAACTCCAAGTTGCAGCTTCCAAAATGTCTTTGGTAGGAACTGCCCTGAGGAAGGCAGCTGACGTGGCAGCAGCTCTGGTAGAGTGAGTCCTTATACTCACTGGGATTTGCTTTCCATGGTGTGAATAGCAAAATCTGATTCCATGAGCAATCCATTTAGAAATGGTCTGTTTTGAAATGGCTTTACCTTGGGAACTTGAAGCATAAGAAACAAACAATTGCTCTGATTTCCTGATGTCCTTGGTTCTGTCCAGGTAAAAACGTAGTTGTCTGTGTACATCCAAGGAATGTAAGATCCTTTCCCCTTTATTTTGAGGAGTGGGGAAAAAAGTTGACAAGTGAATAGTTTGATTTAAAGCCACTTTGGAAACCACCTTAGGTATGAAAGTAGGATTAGTCCTTAAAGACACCCTGTCTTGATGGAAAATAATATAAGGTTCCACAGCCATAAGAGCTTGCAACTCTGAAACCCTCCTGGCAGAGGTCAGAGCTAACAGGATGGCTGTCTTCCAAGATAAGAACTTGATGTCAGATGAGGCAGCAGGCTTAAAAGGAGGTAAGGTGAGCTTTTCCAAAACATAGTTGAGATCCCAAGCAGGAATGGGAGGAGATCTAGGGGGCCTTAAGTTCTTAGCTCCTCTGAGAAATTGTCTCATGAGCTGATGGGAAAAGATAGGAGGGTCTGTATTATAATGAGCAGAAATGAAAGAGGCGTGTATCTTTATGGAAGAGAAAGAGAGACCCTTATGTAAGAGGTCTGACAGGTGAAGTAAAATCTGAGGAATGTTAGGAATAAGAGGATCAGAATCCTGAGCCTGCATCCAGGAACAAAATCTTTTCAATTTTCCTGCATAAGATTTTCTAGTACTAGGACGTCTGGCTTCTAAAATGACATCCATAACCTGCTTGGGTAGGAGAGAATGAATCAAAGATCCTGGATTAACCAGGCCGCCAGGCTGAGAGTTTTGACATGGGAGTGTAGAATCTGACCCTGGTGTTGGGACAGAAGGTTCGGAATCTGTGGTAAAACCCAGGGTGGCTCTAGACAAAGGTTTCTCAGTGTTGGGTACCAAAACTGTCGAGGCCAATTTGGGGCCAGCAAGATTATCATCTTGGGCTTGTCCTGCTTGATCTTTAGTAATACCCGTGTGGAAGAAGAGGAAGAGGCGGAAAGGCATATCCCGAGAGGTTTCTCCAGCTGAATGATAGAGCATCCACTTTCCAAGCCAGATCGTGGAAAGTCCTGGTGCAAAAAATTTGTAGTTGATTGAGGTGGGATGCAAAGAGGTCTATGTGAGGGCATCCCCAGACTGTTGTAATCATCCTGAATATTTTGGAGTCCAACATCCATTTGTGTGGATCCGAAAGGTTTCTGCTCAGACCGTCTGCCAGGAAGTTTTGCTTCCCTGGTAGAAACTGTGCTTGAAGGTCCATATTGCAAGCTAGAGCTGTGTTCCAAAGATCCATGGCTAGTCTGCAAAGGGGATAGGAATGAGATCCCCCTTGCTTGTTTATGTACCACATAACTGTGGTGTTGTCTGTCCATATCAGTAGTTGTCCTGGTTGTAGAAGATTCCTGAAGGCCAATAGAGCTTTCTGAATGGCTAACATTTCCTTTAAATTGATATGCAGGTGCTTCTGATCCTTTGTCCATAGGCCCTGCAGACAGTTGCCCCGAAAATGGGCTCCCCAAGCATAATCTGAGGTGTCCGTGGTTAGAATCTGAGTGGCAGGAGGCAGACAGAAGGGTTTTCCTTTGTTAAGAGTACATGTCTTGGACCACCAAAGGAATTCCTTTTGAAGACAAGGCAGGACGGGGATCAGTATGTCTAGACTGTGACAATGTTGAGACCATACTCTTTTTAGGTACCACTGTATTTTCCTCATATGTAGTCTTGCATATGGTACTAGAAGGATGCAGGAGGCCATGTAACCCAGAGCCTGCAGTAATCTCCTTGCAGATAGCAGAGTTGTAGTTGCCAAGGTTTTGAAAGTTGAAGCCAGCTGTAACTGTTTTTCGTATGTCAGAAATGCCATCTGGGTTGTGTTTAGAGAAGCGCCCAGAAAAATTATCTGTTGTGAGGGTGTCAAATTTGACTTTTTTATGTTTACAGTGAATCCCAGGAACTTGAGAAGATTCTGAACAAACTGTAGATGCTGGAGTAAGACATCCTTGCTGTCTGCCTGAATAAGACAGCCGTCCAGATAAGGGTAAATTTGAATTCCCTTGAGTCTGCAATAAGCTACTACTGGAGCCAGGCACTTGGTAAAGACCCTGGGCGCAGTAGACAATCCAACGGGCAGCGCAGAGAATTGGTAGTGCCTTGATCCTGCCTTGAACCTGAGGTATTTTCTGCGTTCCTGTCTGATGGGAATGTAAATATGTTTCTTTTAAATCCAAAGTTACCATCCATGCATTTCTGGTCAGCATTGGCAGTAGCTGCTGTAGAGCAAGCATCTTGAATTTTGGTATCTCTAGGAAAGTGTTCAAGACTGACAGATCCAGAATGGGTCTCCATGAATTTTGCTTTCTGGGAACTAGAAAGAGCCTTGAGTAAAAACCTTGTCCCATCTCTGAAAGTGGAACTAGTTCTATGGCTTTCATAGCCAAGAGAGCTTCCACCTGGTTTAATGCCTCTGACCACTGATGTCTTGGAAGATCTGGCCATCCGCTTGGCCTTGGTGGGGTATGAAAATGGAATTTGTAACCTCTTGAAACCACATCCAGAACCCACTTGTCTTGGGTTATACGAGTCCAATTTAGATGAAAAAGAGAAAGTTTTCCTCAGAGAGGGGCTTCCAGGCAAGAAGTTCCTGCAGCCCAACAGAGGGAGTCATTGAGTCTGTTTTCTATGAGCTTGCGACCTGTCTTCTCCTCCCCTAGGGGTGGAAGCAGTCCACTGTCTTGGTCTATAAGAGGCTTGCGTTTGAGGCCTACCTCGGGGGCGTCTATAGCTACCCCTCTGAGGCCTGTCTGAATTGGGAAAGGACCAATTTTTTGTAGGCCAATTCCTGCTAAATCTGGGTGGCTGTACTTGTAAGAAATCTTTAACTGTTTGCATGGACTTTGCCTTGTCCTCCATCTTTTTAATCACGTCTTCAGTTTTAGATCCAAATAAAACATTATGCTGAACAGGAGCATCCAATAATTTAGCCTTTACCTGATCTGGTAAATTTTGTTCCTTTAACCATGCATGCCTTCTTACTACTGTGACAGAGGCAGCAGCCCTACAAGAAGCCTCTAAGGCATCAAATCCACAGTGTAAACCATGCTTCCCAACTTGTTCAGTGGCATGCAATAAGTCATGTAGTTGCTTATCCTCTGCACAGGCGGAAATGGAAGTAAGCTTTTGCTTTAAAACAGACAGGAGAAACTGCTGGTATTTCAGCATATGAAACTGACAGTTTAAAGCCCTAATAGATAAAGTAGCAGAAGTGTACACCTTCTTGCCCCATCTTTCTAAAGATCTAGAATCCTTCTCAGTGGGAATGGGGTTTTTAGCAGAAGTGGCCTTAATGCCCTTAGGACCCTGAGAAATGGTTTCAGGGTCAGCAGTAGGGTTCTTGAATAAAAACTGGTTGGAATCAGGAACCCTATAGTATTCTGTCTGGCTTAACAGGAGCTGGAGGAAGAGAGTCAGGAGTTAAGTTAGCCTCTGAAAAAGCATCATCCACAATATCCAAAAAAGGAGGAATAGCCAGGGGCCTATGTTGGGGAAGAAGAAGAAAATCCCTTAGTCTTTTCTTAGATTCCGAGTACTCCTGTCCTTCCCAGTGGAAATGTTCCCTCATTTCATGCAAAGTTTCCCCAAAAGAGAAATCCTCAGTGGGAGAAGCTGAAGGAATGGATTCCTCAGCATCAGAATCCTCATAAGGAGGAAAAGAATATTCCTGGTCAGAAGAAGAAACAGAATAAACAGAAGCCTGATCAGAGGAGTCATAATAAACTTCCTGACTTGGCCTTTTATCTGGAGGGGGATGTGAACCCCTAATCATAGTAAGTCCTCCGCCATTTTAAGTAACTGTTTCTGAGACTTGGGAGCCGGATCAGAAGAGGCCTGGGTTGCAGTCTTTGATTTGGAAGGTGTCTTTGCCTTTGTCTTTGGCTTTGCCTTTATAAGAAGCTGAGTAGGCCTGAAAACCCCTTCGGAAGCCAGTACCTGCACAGCGGCTCCGGACCCATCCGAAATAGCATTGTCCGAAGGTCCAACTGAAATATTCAAAGGCCTAGTTTGCTCCTTGTGAGAGTCCGTTTCGGATCTGTTCCGAAATGGCCGACGACAGGGGCTGCAAAAGCACCTCACTGACGACGGCCGAACCTGAAGCTGGCTCCGCTTGTGCGATATCGTCTGATTTGGACCTTGGAAGCCTGTCTTTGTCCTTGCGTCGTTTGTGAATTCCGGTAGCCGGAACCGTATCCGACGACATTTTATAATTAAAACGCCTACCGAAGTAATGAAAAGCAAAATCGTACCTTCGTTTAATAGTACGTTGATTGAATCTAGCACAAAACCGACAACTAGCTACGTCGTGGTCAGGGCCTAAGCAAGGAATACAGTAAGAATGAAAATCCTTATGAGGTATTTGCTTCCCACATGAAATACAATTATTAACTTTTTCTGACATCGGACTGGAGCAAGAAAAAAGTTTCCCCAATGGGGTACTTAGCTTTGAGTAGGAGAAGAAAGTCTTCGGACTGAAGTTTGATCAGAAAAAATTGTCAGGAGTCAGCCGACCGGCACTTGCGAACTGCTATCACCGCACCGCAAGAAAGACTGGAGAACATGGCGTCGGCTGTCAGCTTTGTACTCCTGGCGCTCTGACGTCAGGGAGCATGGCTGAAAATAAGTAGAAGTTAGAGAATGCTTGTGAAGTGAAGGATTTGATGTAGAAGGTCTAACACAGGTTATATCACAGCATGATGGAATGAGTCCCCAAAGTAAGGAGAAGCAGGAAGATCAGGAGACATCTGAAGAAGAAATATGGACATGGAAAAGAAAAAGATATTTAATATGGTGTGATATTTATGCAAAGGAGAAAGCAAAACTAATCAATACAAAAACAGCAGCACCAAAGATATTTGAAGAGAAATACAGGCAAAGGAATCCGGATATGGAAAATTTTACAATACAAAAAGTAAGTGAACAAAGAAGAAAAGTAGAAAAGAGGATCAGTAATGGAGAAGTTAAAGAAATAGAAACTGAGGTTATGGAGTACCTGTGAAGTAAAGGATTTAATGTAGAAAATCTTCAAATTGCAATTCCTGTATGTATTACACCAGTTTATCTTTAACTTGTAACAACTGTCTAAAATGTCTCTAATAATTAAATTATTTATATACAAGTTGTATTTGCTTTAACTAATTTTGTCACATTATATCTAATTTGGTACAGTTATTTAAACTACAGATTTTGTTTAATTTTTGAGGCTTGTAAAATTGTTTTCAGAATATTTTTGAAATACTGTGGAACTTTTCTCCCTGGACCTCCAATAAAAATGGACAACTACCCAGGTAGACTTTCCTGGTCTTCATAATTCAGTAAATAAATATCATGCTTGACCTTGCCCATACAAATGTTGCCTCTGCCTACACCCCACTAATGTAATGTAATATAATATAATATAATATAATATAATATAATATAATATAATATAATATAATATAATATAATGCAATCACAAATGGTATATTATATTATACTGTAACAACTGCCCTAATGAAAACCAAGAATAAATTATACCCAGTTAAGGAAATCTGTGGAAATAACTAGATACCCACACTACAACAAAAAATCGTCAGACAAAATTACGAAAGCAATATTAGTGGCCATTAACTACTTTAGACTGTCCCTGATTTTGCCTCATAGTATTACCCTTCTGCTTTTAAAATGTTTTGATTTTCTGGTAAATCACTGAACATTAAAGTCAGACAGTAATGTCAGTGTGTCATACTTAAGTCTGTAATGTCAGACAGTAGAGTTTCAGGTAATCTACCAGTGAAGTACATTGCGGGCTGTTCTGTGCAGGTTAGGGCACGTCCACATTGATTGGCAGGTCATCGCACATCAGAGTGACAAAGTATGCTAATTTCCCCTGTCCTAAGCCAAGTAATTTTTTTTAGAAAAACACCTTACATTCAGCATTTCTTCTAATTTCCACGGTCCTAAACCAAGTATGTTTTGAGAAAAACACCTGTACATTCTTATGTACATTCTATAATTCAGCATGTAACCCAAGTGGTAAAGCTAATATTATTTCTGGACTGCCGGTGCTGCAGTATCCCATTCTGGAACACTGAGCATGTACAGTTTACAATGAAGAAGACCCTGAAAAGCAGTGCATGTTTACTGAGAAGTTGGCTTTACAGTTGTTCATTTGTCCGTTTTAAGCCGCATTCGCTCTGCAATAGTACTAACGCTCTCCCGGAATCTAGTATGCTTTTCTGATCCTCACTAGGAATTGTGTAAAGTAATATGTAACTGACTTAGTTATGCACGTGCACATAAAGAAAATGCTGGGCATAAACTAAAGTCAAAGCTTAAAGACTAGAACATTTTGACGATTCGGAGTATCTATTTTAATATGCAAATTGAAACAGTGTAATGGTAGCTGTTGGCTTCAAGCATAGAATACGTTATTTCCCCTTTATACGGATGATGTTAAGTGTAACTGCTCTTTCCGAACCCCCTTATGAATATAAAGCATGAAGACAATGTTGCATAATTTTAGTACCCCACCCTACGCTGGTTTGAGAAGCTAATTTGCCATTATCTCCAATCAGAACAATAATATATATGTTGTGTGTGTAAATATATATGTGCTTTACTTTTAACTGTGGTTCCCAATACAGGACATTGTCATATTTATAGACACTGTGGCACAATGTAATTTCAATACCATATGAGCAGGACTGAGAAGGTTTGTGCATAACCATATTCACTGACAGCTATTAAGGTAAACTGCTCTGATTATTTTTGTACATTTTAAGTCTGTAAATGCACATTCTTCTGGTTATTGAAAGGGAAAGTGCTCAACCTCCTAGTAGCTTGGTCCTGACAAACTGTACACATAGTCCTTAAAGAACCTTAACTCTAACATACCAATAAACTTGGTTCGGGCATTGAATTTCATTATGGTATTTGTATTTCATTACGGTATTTTATCAAACTTTATAAACTTTGCTTGATGATGGAACCTGTACTTATATATATATATATATATATATATCTGTATATCAGTATACTTCAGCTGATTTTATAATGTATGTCCTTTATTTTCAGATATATTTCAGAGGATATTATAATGTCTTTTTTTTTCCGCAATTTCAGCTGTTTTTATAATGCATGCGTTCTTTAATGTACCAATAAACGTCTTACAGACGATTGTAACTGACAGCTACATGAAAGCTAATTAATATGAATGTAGCTTTGTAAGGCATGGGCATGTTAGGGGTGGGGTTTGCTACTGTGAATCCTGCGAGGTACTACACTGGTAGATTACAGAGTTTCATACTTCTTAGTCTTTAAGAAATCCTTATTGATGCAAATCCGGTTATTTTCCTATGAACGTGAATTAGGGTAATATTTAAAAGTTATACCCGATTTTGGACTTGTAAAGACTCTGGTGGTCATTAGTCTAGTATTAACCTATGAACCTACTACTTATGCACAACACATGGCACGACAGTACACTGAATGCATCATTCATACTTAGTTTTTCATACAACTTAGATTCCCGATTCAAGATTTAATACACAGAATGAAAGAGAATTTAAATAATCTCATAAAGAAAAACATACACTAACCTGTGACATCCTTCAGTAGGCTTGTAAACATGTACTAGAATGTCTCACCAGAGCCATGTGTGAAGTGGACTGTTGTTTCAATTGAGCCAGCAGGAAAACCTACCCAGTATCTGAGCAATAAAGCATGGTCATAATCACTGCCCCATATGGTACCAGGAGGTGAAGTGACAACTCTGGTTTCACAACCCCCTCAACAAAAGTAATTCTAAACTTGTCACTATCCACAAAAAGGAAAATGCAATAAATACTGTATAAAAAATAAATAAGTAATAAGCCACACTAAAACCTTCAGCAAGGACCACGTCTTCTCAGCTGAGCTAAAATCTTGCAAAAATAACATGATACACCTCCTAGAAAACCAGACTCCCAAGCAATCAGTGAAAAAAATAGCCAGTTAGCAATGGAGATGACACTCCTCCATCAACCAAACACACATTGAAATTACTGTACACTCAGAGTGCATGAAAACTAGTAACCTGTAAAAAATGAAACCTATAATACAAAGCTTTACACTATATAAACCATGCAATAAGGAAACAAGAAGTACAACTACATAGTGTCCACTTAAATTCATCCAGTAGTGAAAACAAAACACAAGAGATGACATCAATAACACACAATTTAAATCAGAATCTCCCAAACATAAAAATGTTCACCTACCTGTAATGTCCAAGTGTGTAGTTTAAACAAGTCCCATTAATTCTTCAAGCAGCCATCTCCTACAATGTGGACTGCTTCTCCAGATGGCTTGCACTGACTCTAAAGAACAGCTTAACTAGCAGAATATTGCCATTATCTGTAAAACTTACTCCAAAAATTTCAAGTCACCTATAGCAAATCGTGCAAGCCATCTATAATCCCACTGTCACCAACCACAAAAAGTAAACTTTATAAAAAGCAGTAATTAAAAAAAAGACTGTACTAACATCTTGTCCAACCTTCCCTTATGACTGCGAGTTCCACAACTAAGCAGAATTCTATAGAAAGCAACAGACATATTGTTTCATAAAACAGCATACCCAAAGTCAAGTCTTGTCTCTCCACATGATGCACCTAAACAATATTTACCACTTTGCAATGAATCCATGAATAGATTACACTGGTTAAGACATTCAGTTAAATACATACATTAAAATGCATAAGACAGTTTTAACAGCTCAGCATTTAAATGTCTCATTAAATGAAATGAAAGTCAATACCAAGCCAGAAACCAATGCACTTAGCACCGCATCAGGTTGGATATGACCGTTTTCACCTCTGCTGGCACCCATTGTTTAATCCAGTATGTCCAAGATCAGAAACACTTAACAGAAACCCAAGGATGACTGTAGCAATTTTAGAATAATTAGCATGCAAACCAACTGACTTGGGCATTTCTTAACACAAATTGAAAATTATGTAACTATTTTTTATATATTTAGTCAATGTTTTAGTTAATGTAACCACACTTCAAGAAACTGAATTTTCAGTGCAGACTGATATCTGCAGAAAATGATAATAAAGCTATGTATACAGTTGTAAGAGTCTTATTTATATGCTTGTAACACACTTGGGACAGATGTGAAAAAATATTTTCAGTCAAAATCAGGGGAACCACAAATATTTATCAGCATGGAAGGAGATGATTAACAGATCATGTTGCTTTACGAGGGATGGTCTGCACCACTCCCTTCTAGGCTTTCAGATATTAGACATTGCCCTCCCCACATAGTGCTTTTTAGGGAATGCCAAACTTGAAAGCACTTCTGAAATAGCAAATCAAACCAAGACAATCTAAAGGTGTTACTGCTCAGTGCTAGAAGTCTAAAAAAAAATCTCACTCCACAGAAGGTCTCTTCACCCTAGAGAATGCTGTTGCTTGTGTGGTCACTGAGATGTGGTTTAACGATGTGTAGAGCACACCGATGGTGCAAGGTATAATTCCTTCTACACATTTAGACCAGCTACTACACTGACGGACATTAAAGGTAGAGATGTCTCAATTTACATCAAAAATAAAAATACCTCAAGGCTTAGAGCTTTTCCACATTGAAATTAACATAGGCAAAACCAAAAACCACTTCCTTGCAAGCTATAGGTCACCCTCTAAGACAAAGGAAACCCATGCCATATATTTAAACTTACTGGAAGCAATCACCATTCAAACTAATACGATATTCACGGGCAACTTTAACTACCCCTCCATACCTCTCAAGTGTACCTCATTACGAGGAATGTACCTCATTTGGGGTCTGAAAAAGTTCATGTTCCTTGAAGTCCCATATTGAAAGGATCTGTCACACATTCAGTGTTAGGAATTTTTTAACTGATATCCATGGTAAATAGAAAATAATCATATTCATTCATTAAAAGATTATTTTTGTAAGTAAAACCAGCATATTTTAACCAACCTATGACTTTCCTAGTTGAAGTTGCTAGTAAGCTCTTAGTATGTGTTAAACATTTTGCACATTTATCCCACATTATGAGGCCTAGTGTTCCTCATTTTGGAGATGGAAAATTGATATATATGTACCCCACTATTAACTGGAAATCATATATGACACCAAACACACAGGCACAAATATTCCTGGATTTTTGTAAACGCAAAATCCCTGGACCAGATCATCAGTGCATGCAAATATCTGTCTAAATATATATATATATATATATATATATATATATATATATATATATATATATATATATATATATATATATATATATATATATATATATATATATATATATATATATATATATAGTTATAACAAAAAACCTAAGCTACTCACATGGGTAACTTAATTATCCTAACTTGAATGGAAATTGTAGAAAACAGACCGTACAACCAAAACTGTATTCCAAATAAACCGGTCGAATTAGAAACAGGAGTGAATGTCCAAAAATAGTTTATTGATAAGATATCACAAGCGCTTTCACCCTAACTCAATTGCAGGGCTTTTTCAAGTGCAAGAACAGTAAATGTATCAGTTAACTGTCATAAATACCCCATTTCAAAAAAGGCGCCAAAAGGTAACTTTTTCGACAAAATTTAAAGTAAAAGCACACATTTCAAAACTCAAAACTTTTCATACTATTAACCACAAAGAAACCTAGTAAAAACCTACCAGGTTCCTACCAAATACATAAAAATAATAAATAAAAATGTCTAACCACACTTTAAAAAGACAAATATAAAGGTGTGTTAAAAAACAAAACCTAGAGTTATATAAATTAATATCCATTTAAATAATTAAAAATCCTATTGCAATACAATCTACTTGTAAAATTGTTTATGAATATCTCAATTTTGATGTTGTAAATTCTCTGACTTTTTTATTAAATAAGGCTTAATAGAAATATACTCATTTAGTCCTGGGGGATGGGTGGCATTTAATCTTAATTGCCAGTAGGTCTCCCTACAACATAACCAGTTCTCCCAGTCTCCCCCCTTAGGATCAATTGGCACTTGTTCAAGAATTCCAAAACGGAAACCTGTATGTTTAGGTTCTATTTGTAGATGCTTACTTAATGCATTATTTATATTTCCTTTTCTAATATTATAAAGATTTTCGTAGATACGTTTGTTCAATGCCCTCTCTGATTTCCCTACATAGAAACTTGGACAATACTTACACAGGGCTAAGTACACAATACCTTTAGTATAACAATTACCCTTCTTAAAATAAATCTTACTATTACCATAGTTTTTAAGGTGATGGGTACTTCACCCAAAATATATTTGCAGTACCCACACCTACCACACCTACTAGTCCCCTTATCTGGGGTTAAATTCCTGTTATTACTTTCAAAAACCTTTTTCAAATTTGTTCCTGTTTTAAAAACAAAATTTGGTTCACTACCCACTTTGTGTACTGTGTCCTTATTATGTTTTAACATCTTCCAGTTTCTCTGGACAAAGTCTTTAACTTCCCTAGTTATGTTACTGTGCTTTAAAACTAAAGCCCTTTTAAAGGCTTGTTTACTGGTCCCCATGTCAACTGTTGTAGTCTCCAATGTTTTCCCCAAAATGGGGAGGGGGGGGGTATTTTATAGCCCGTCCTTTTATAATTTCTTCCGACACTTGCTTTATTAACCAGTCAGGATAACCCCTTGAATAAAACAGCTCAGAAATAAATCCTATTTCTACTAAAACGTCACTCCACTCTGAAGTCATTCTGGCCGCTCTAACCATTTGGCCTTTTACAATACTCCTTTTTTGTTTCCAAGGGTGGTCACTTATATAAGGGAGATAGGAGTTACTAAAGGTGTTCTTTCTATGAATTCTTGACTTCAATCCCCCATTAATTTTATCTAGCCTCACGTCCAAGTAATCAATCCCACAATGGTCGAATTTGAATGTAAATTTTAAGAAATCAGTAGTGGAATTCAAATATTCAAGAAAGTCAAGGATGGTGTTCACTGGTCCTTCCCAAATGATAAACAATATATAAATAAACCATAGGATGTTACTAGGCTAATGGCCCTGAGGCCCTTACAAATCTAGCCCAGAGTTTATCCACAAAAAAAGAAACCACAGTCAGCACCTGTCACTCCTGTCAAAGGACACAGGTGGAACCTATGGGACAAATTTCTGGTTTCCCATCCACTCATCAAGGTTGCGCTTGAAAAGTGTCAGCGAGGTACTCCATTTGACATGCATGGGAAGGCCATTCCTGAGACAGGCAGCCTCTGGGAGACCAACCTGTCTCTCCAGCAGGTTTTTTTGATGTGGCATATTAGATTTAGGCCTTTTAAGTGGGTAATGCATGAGTAGTTAGACTTACAGATATGGAGCATCTCTAGTAGGCCAGGGTCTGAGATTGCCTTGTAGGTGAGACAGATCACCTGTGAGCAATCTGCATGATACCAAGCAGAGCAACAGTGATTTCAGCCTGTCCACACAGGACAGGTGTTGGAGGCCATGGATTCTCCTGGGGCAACTCTGTGGCTTTTCCAGTTGATGGTGGTGTTTGAAGAGCTACATACCAAATGGGGGATTATACCCAATTATTGGCCTAATGAGGGAGGAGTACAGAGAGGTAATAATCTCCTTTTTGTCTAGATGCAATTCATTTACTTATGAAATGAACCAAGTATAGGCTTTTCTTACCACTGCTGCCACGATAGTCAAATGTGAGACTGTTGTCAACCTGAGTACCCAGGTCTCTCAACACAGGCTGTGTGCTTAGGGGATTGCCGTTGATGCGGTAATCAGTAGGGGCCATGCTTTTGTGGAATGGTACGATAATACATTTTTTTTGCATTTAACTTAAGGTCATGACTTTGACACCAGTCATTTGTTGCTACGAGACCATCTTGCAGTATGGCAATATCATTTGGGGAGTATAATGCCCTGTTTGGCATCTGTCTGGACACATTCAACAACTGGAATGCAGAGAGACACCTCACTAAAAGAATACAAAGCCTAGAACACAAAGAGAAGCCTTATTAAAAGGATACAAGACCTAAACAACAAGTCCTACACTGACTCACTCAAAGCCTATACCTGGCATCCCAGAGACCAGAAAAAGGTGCCCCAGGTCTGCCATACAAGGTATCCTCCAGCACCTGACTGATGGATTTACTGCACATCAACAAGTTAAATGGCATCAGAAATACTCTGTCTAGGGATTGAGACCTCTTCTGCAACATCAACAACATGGTTTAGAGTAGTGTTTAACAGCTCAGCATTTAAATGTCTCATTCACTGAAATGAAAGTCAGTATTAAGCCAGAAATGAATGCACTTAGCACCTCATCAAGTTGAATATGACCATTTTCACCTCTGCCGGCACCCATTGTTTAACCCAGTAGGTCCAAGATGAAAAACACTTAGAAAGCTAAGGATGACTGTAGTAATTGTAGAGTAATTAACATGCAAACCATTTGACCTGGGCTTCTCTTACCACAAACTGAAAATTATTCAACTATTTTTTATATATTTAGTCAATTTTTGGTTAATGTAACAAACTTCAAGAAACTGAATTTTTAGTGGAGATTGATATCTGCAGAAAATCATAATAAAGCTATGTATACAGTCGTAAGAGCCCTATTTATAGGCTTGCAACACACTTGGAACAAATGTGAAAAAATAAGTTCAGTGGAAGTCGGGAACCACAAATATCAGCTTCCTAAGAAAAGAGTTGAGAAACAGAGGTTGACATGGCTGGGTGTAGCGTGCCCTTATACATGTAGAATAGTCTCATTACACCTGTAATGACTGGGTGTAGGCTGTTCTTACACATGCAGAATATAGTCATTACACCTGTAATTAATGGACACAGGATACTGTATGTAGAACTGATGGCTAGGTGTAGGGTGTTCTTACACATGCAGAATAGTGCCATTACACCTTTAACTTATTGGATGCAGGGAACCGTAATGCACAACTGACAGATGGGTATAGGATGGCCTTATATATATGTAGAACAGTAGAACAGTGTAATTTCAAGTGTAACGAGTGGATACAGGGTCCATGAATGTAGAGCTGATGGCTGGGTGTAGGGTGCCATTAGACATGTAGAGTAGTGTGATTATGCATGCAATTAGGGTCCCTGTATGTAAAACTGATGGGTGGGTGTAGTATGTCCTTATACATGCAGAATACTATCATTACATCTGTAATGAATGGATGCAAGTAATATAGTTTGTGTTTTATTTGTTTCTGTATGTACTTGTGCTGGAATATAGTAAGTGTTGGTATCCTGTATGTTTTCAGTATTTTGAGTTTTCGGTATTTTGAACTTTCAGGATTCTGTAGCGTACACACACACACACACACACACACCAAATCATCAAAACCACACAACATCAAAGAAGAGATCGTTGAGATGAGAATTTAGAAATCCCATTTCAAGCGAACCAGCAGAAAATCTTCCCAGGGTAAGTAATAAAATTACTCTAAAAGAAACAAAACCTAAATCACACCATCCCTAACCCATCCAGTTACTATAACAACTGTAAGATCGCACTACAGTTGGGAAAATGACAAAGTTCATTGTCATGCACAACAGGTTACTTACTCTTCGTTGTTCAGCTGGCTTGTGGAAATGGCATTTCAATATTCTTGTCCTGACCATCTCTCCTTTGCTGATGTGGGGTTTTGATGATTTGTAAAATGTATAAACACACACTAATATATACACACAAATGTACACCGTCACACACACATACCCAAATATATGTGCGTGTGTGTGTATACAGTGGCTATAAAAACTATACACACACCTGGTATTCTGTCAATTCTCTAAGTTTGAGAGAGCAATATTTCAAAAGTGTCCCTATTTTTGGGCCTTTAGCCACCCGATTTATGGCTTTGTCCAGATTTCTTGCTCTAAGAGGTTGAGAGGTATGGAACAATGCAAAATGTCAACCAAGTCTAGGCATTCTCTAACTTCTAGGACCACACTGCATTTCCTTTCTGTGTTACTAATTTAAAATACATACTGCATAACAATAGTCTATGCTGAAAACTTACTACCTCTCTGCACATTTAAGGTCATCTACCATGGATTCTGGACATCTGTACATACTTACTAATATGTAAGTAATGACTTCTCTTCAAATCTTTGCCACTACAAAGCTCCTCTCTCTATGTGCTGACTTGCTAAGTTATATCTAAGCTTAATACTAATTTGGTGTGACTGACCGTCATACAAATTGTAACAGCTTATTATATTCCTTGTCATTCTAGTGGATTTATTGCACTAATTCTACTAGGCATTCTTTTCTTATATGTATCATGACTTAACCTCACTTAATGGTGTTACCCAACCGCTTCACTTTCCAAGAAAGGACTTTCATTATTTTCTGAAATGTTGCATTCACTTGTTTGTTCTCAACTCCCACCTCACCCTATGTAGTCATTTTAATTGCATTCTTCATATACTTATGTCCACATTAAACTATACTAAACATCAGTAAACTGCAGTTCCCTGTTATCAATCTAACCATAGATGTAATAATAATGATTGAAAGAATAAATAAATTAATAATATTCCATACAGGTAAGATCAACAACAGGGAACTGCAGTTTAGTTTAAAAGTTTAAGAAGACAAAAACAATGTTCACTGAACACCTGGCGCTAGGAATGGTGGTGGTGCTATAAATGAACATTTTCTTGAAGTGATGTGTTCCTTTAGCTCACAGGTTAACTGTGTGCAGTACACAGGGTGTAACCAGGCATTTGAAAGTTGTACTCACTGGAGTCTGTCAACACCCCCCCCCCCCCCCCCATGTGGGAGAAGCAGACAGATGCAGCTCCAGAAAAACAGAACCGGAAACAGATGTACATCTTGTTGCTGTATATGATATACTAGTGGCAGAGAATCTGTATACTGAATGGCATAATGTGCCAAGATTGTTGCACTGGGGGATTATTACAATATGGAAGAAGATGAGAAGCATTGAAAACATGAGCCACAGAGCAGTATAGAGAATGATGAAGTTTATATCAAATGTGATCACCCATTACCTACAGTTCAGAAACAGATGCGAGAAAACCAGATATAACAGTCCACCAAAAGAAGACAAAAATAGCACTGATAATTTAAAATGCTACACCTAGTTATTTTAGTGTCTTGTATATAAAGAGCAAGACAAAGTCATAAAATATCAGGATTTTCAGCCAGAAACAGGGGCAATGTGGAAGAAGGACACCCAGTTATAATAGTAGTAGGAGCAAGGGGTCTCATATAAAGGAACCCATATTTGTATTTAGATATGCTATTGATGCATATAAATCCATATGAATTGTGGAAGTAATATTCCAGGATGTTTGCCAACAATGGACTGCAGTACTCGGGAATTTACAAAAAAAAAAGGGAAGGACATGGAAAATACGAGGCATAATCAAACATTCTGCAAAATCAGAACAGTTGAAAAGTACGCAAATCACCTGTTATGAAATGCAAAACACATTCTTTTAATATAAAATATTTTCTAACCAGTATGTAAATGCAGAATACAGCTACAATAACTGTGACTGAACTCCAAACATGATATGAAAAAAAATACCCTCTCAGCTGTTTCTGAGTTTCAGGGATGCCTATGATTTGGTTCAAAATGCAGCTTTGCCTCCTCCTAAATGTGGTGATTTGGAAGAAAGTGTGGCGATGGCACTTCAAAAATAATTTTGATATCTAGAGTTATATCTTTAACTTATGAAAATACGTGTTAATTTACTTACTCCTGTTCCATCAAACACCTCAGGTTAATAGTATTAATATTTTACAAAAGTGTTTCTGGCTATCACCAATTATTTCTGTACTAATCAGTGATTCTGGAGGTTGATGGTTGTGAACAATAACTTAAACAGGGACATTTTATAGATGTTCCGTGATTTTGCTGAGTAATAGGCAAAACCGCTTAGACTATCAGCTATGTCTCCGGTCCTAAATGTTATAGAAGGTCGGAGATTTTATGTCATATTCTTGACATGCCTCTCAACAGGTAACCTGTGCTTATCTTTAGGCTGGCGCTATCATTTAAAGACCCCCCCCAACTTCATACTTGACGGGACACAAAAAAGCAAGATAAATTGGCAGCATGTCCGTATGCTGGTACTGCATTCCCAAAAACACTCACTTCAGATTTAACCATCAACTCACCCCTCTCCTTTGTACTGAATAATAAATAAATCTGTAGAATGCCATTACACTCGCACTGGCATTCCTGCGTCTTACACAGTGTGTACCTAGCACTAGCAACCTATTTGTGCTTTTCTCATCTCTTGGGGAGCTGACAGTGAAATACTTCGCTGGCTGCGAGAATCTAAACTTGATTGAAAAATCGCCTCCTGTTAAACTGCAGCAAGCTGTTTACTATGCTAGAAACTAACAAGCAGCAAACAGCTTATTGCAGTTAAATCAACACACATACAATGCTTTTCATGACTCCCAGACGATCAGCACCTGCAAACCCTGACAGCTTGCATGTGGCGTCACTACCACTTCGATCTGCTCTAGTTGCAGATCTAGCTGGTGTATCATCATATCCAGTAAAAGCAGACATTAACGTTTCAAATTCATTGAAGCCTTTTCATTCTGATGATAATTTATAAAAAATGATTACACTGTTATTTACAATTCGTTCCGGAATGTGGATCTTTCGACCTTCACTTTAAATCTGACTCAAATTAAAGAGCTTTGACAAGGGAGTAATCGGGAGAAAGCTACAATGCAGCAAATAGCTGTTTAAACTTTTTTTTCACACTAGAAACGTTTTTTTTTTTAATTGAATATGGAATTTACTGGAGAGGTGCAGGCAAAATATGGTGGTGGGTGAAATGTATACAACTTAAGCTATGAGTCAGTGCAAAAAAAGTTTTCTGTAAGCGGTGTCTTTAATGCTCTCCTGTTAATATTTCATTTTATTCAGAAGCTGGCTGGCAGGGTAGAAAGTAGTAAATTCTTAAGTGTAAAGCAATCTCAGAGGAATGTTGTAATCCGAAGGATGAGTTCACACTGGGAGCTAAAACTGAACTGGAACTGCAGACGGAACAGGATATCCAAAGTAAAATGACACTGTGGGTTGGAATTTACATGATGACATCACAGTGGGTGTTACTCTGGTCAGCTTAAACGTGGACCCGAATTTTAAACACTGGGATTGTCCCTTTAAGGTACTGTTTTTTAGTAACTGTCTTTACATTTAAAAGTTACAAAGCTACCTAACACTGGTCTGCATAGAGAAATGACTTTAAAGTGCATTTATAGCTTACAAAAAAGTGTTAAATTACATTTAAAAAATGGGATATAACTTTTGATATAATAGTTTAAGTAGTGTAAATATTAGACATTAGTAGTTTCAGTTACAATGTATACTCATTCTACTGGCATAATCATCGAGTTGCTTTTAAGTATGTCTATGAGCAAGGTACAAAAACATTTCTCTTTTTTTCTCTTCCTCTCTGTTCAGTTGATGGCACTGGTTAATTAACATACGAGTTCACAATGATGTGTTTATATGACTTTTAACAGTGGAGTGTTAAATGAAGATTCCAATACATTTTAAAGAACCACAGTTAGTGGCTGTTAGTAAGAATAAGGCAAATGTTGTTGAATTTTAAAGTGCTGCCTTCTTTAAATGTTTAAAATGTATAATAATTATTCTACTGGCATAACCATTGAGTTACCTTTAAAGGTGTCTATGAGCAAGGTACAAAAACATTTTCCTTTTTTTTCCCTGTTTGTCCAGTAGATGGCACTGGTTAATTAATAATATGTGTTCACAATGATTGCTTGTATGGTTTCCAATACAATTTAAAGAACCACAGTTAGTTGCTGGTAGCAAGAATAATGCAAATGTTGAATTTTTAAAATGATGCCTTCTTTAAATATACGTACCTTGTACTTGGTTTTTGAAAATATTGTTTTGTTAACTCTTTAATAACTCTTGAAATATTAAGAATTATAAATATGTTGCTGTTACTACAAAACTTTTTATAAAAGCTATTTTTCCTTTTCTCTCTATATAATATCTAAGGGTACAATTAATATAATATTTTAAGAAGTCTGAAAATGAATATGCAGTATACAAATAATAAAAGGAGTGGGATGGGCACAGTCTGTTATCTGATGACTGTTCGCATTTGGAACAGTATGGGTATTATTGACATCCCGCTGATATATATCTACTCCTTATTGCTAAACATAATAGTTTATTTTACTTTCTTAACTCATGCACATTTACAAATACAGAGGGATGGGTGGTTAGGCACCTAGAGTTTAGGAGTATAGAAGTCGCAACATTTATTCTTAAGATAAATACACTAACAGAAAAAGTTTATAACTGTATTTTTGTGCATCAACTAATGAGAAACTTCAACAATATTAATAAAAGATAACCATAGACTCTCAGAATGTTAAAGGGATGGTTGATAAAAAGAAACAAAATTTAATCATGCACCTCGCATACCAAACTAAGGCTGATATAACTTTCTTGCAAGAAACTCACTTAGATGACCAACTTTGGGTTAGGGAAAGGAAAAGAAAATTGGTCAAAAAGTACAGTTGTGTACCTACCATAAATGTAGATGTTAGAGTGTATTCACTGTTGCAGTCATTACTCTTGGGTTATCCTGCTGGCAGGCTACCCTCAGTCGGCCGGAATTCCAAAGTCTAGGTCCGGCGTCTGTTGCTGTCGCCTCTTCCCTGATGTCAGTGTACCAAGGGTTCTAACTATAGTTGTCGGTAGAGATCTCACTAGATACTTTTTACAAACACTTTTTACAAACACTTTTATATGTAGATCTGTTATGCACTGCTTTTAGACTGCTTTTATTGTGCATACACTTCTTATACATTTGCATGCTTTTAATGCACATTTGCTTGGTATATGAATGTAACAAATTGCTGAAGCACTAATGTTTCATGGTTTCCAACTGTTTTAAAAGTATGAAACTACATACTTTTGAGAATGCTCCTAAACAGAGCTTTTACTCCCTGAATTTACTTTTGCAAGAAATGCTGCTAACACGCCTTCATTGTGATTGCATTACTAATTAAGGCGAGGGTGTGTTGTATAAAAACCTGACTTGATACTGCATTTTACTTTTGCCTCTGATGAAGCTATAGTTTTAACCACAGCGAAAACGCTTGTTTTAATAATAAAGTGCGTTAAGGTTTTTTCTGACTTCAGTGTGGCTTTACACGTGTAAGTGGATTCTACTTAAAGTGTTGCAGCTTGTACAGCAAACAGCATCCACAACAAGGACTTTAACATTTTTTTGGGCTTCACGGTGCTTGTCCAGACTGCTTTTGTGAACTTTTACTGTGGAAGAACCTGATCAAAAACTCCAGAATAGTGTGAATCAGTGCAGAAAATGGGGTCCACATCATTTTGAAGTGCCCAATGCACAAATCTCCTCCATTTGCTATTACAAGTTTTCCTTGCAGTTGGTTTGAGGAAAGATAATCAAACTCAGCGAACAGAGGAAGAGAGCATAGGATGTCTAGCTGTTACTGGAAATGGAGAAACCAAGGTGTCAGCATGAGTTTTGGAAGATCCAGATGTATCATTTCTTTCGGGTGAGACAGCAGATCTAGAACTGGATCCAGAATCCAGGGCTGATGGATCACATGAGGCCAAGGAAGAGGAACCATATTTGTCAAGGCCAAAAGGGGGCAATGAGAATCACCTTGCATATCAACCTAGCAGCTCTCTGAAGGAATTTTGACATTGGGGAATTGGTGGATAAGCATACCGTAGTCCGTGAGGCCAATCGTGGAGAAGAGCATCCCTCAGTGACTCCCCCTGTGGGGGGATGAGGGCAAAGTAGTTGCTGCGCTTGTTTAGGGGAGATGCAAACAGACCGCAAATGCAAGGCTAGCACCACTTGCGGAAAATCATGTCCGCTATTTTCTGGTTGAGGGACCACACATGAAGTAACAGAATGCACCCGCTGTCTGCTAGCACATTGGTCTTCCCTGGAATATGCATAACTAAGAGAAAGTGGCTGGAAGAGATTGCCCACTGACACACCCTTAGTGCTTCTCAACAGAGAGCATGATTTGGTTTCTCAACGTTTGTTGATGCAACAAACCACCAACATATTGAGAGCATCCTGGAAGGCTTACAATGCTAAAAGCACTGTTCTCAGCTCCAGAATGTTGATATGCAAACTGGCCTTTACAGGGGACCATATGCCTTGGACTGTCTTTCACAAGTAATGCCCCCTTACCCTAGCTGGGAAGCATCCGTGGTCACTATGGCCTTGGGCGGAGACAGGAAAAATAAACGGGCCCTGTAGAAGTTGTTCCAAATGGGTCCACCACATTGGATCTTTTTTGCAAAAGTTGGTGATTCATACTGGAGTGGATGGAGGAAGCTGAAGTATGGACCACTGAGACACAAACATCCACTGAAGAATCCTCATGTGAAATCTGGCCAGCAGAACAAGGGGTATTTGCTGCTATTAATCCTAGCACTTAGGACTAGGTGAGCAAGGACTGTAGTACTGCAAAGTATCTTGTTGACTTGTGATTTTAAAGTATGCACTCTGGAAAGAGAAGATGTGCCTTTGTCGATCTTGTACCGAGTAGTGCACCTATGAGCTCTAAGGTTTGAGATGGTTGAAGATGTGATTTTTTGAAGTTTGTTATTCCTAACCACGCACAAATCTGGATTACTTTTTTTCTTGCCGTGATGAGTTGATGCCTAGTCAGAGGAGCAATGAGCAGGTCATCTAAGTAAGGAAATACCCGGAATCTGTGCAGTCTCAAGTGAGCTGCTACCATGGTCATACATTTTGTGAACACCCTGGGGGCTGCAGTGAGACCAAAACTGCAATGCCCTGAACTGGTAATGACTGGCTCCTAGCTGAAGTGTAGGAATTTCCTGGCTCATCTGTTCATTTTTATATGACAGTATGTATCCTGGAGATCTACTGAGCACATCCAATAGTCCTTCTCCAAAAATGGAAGAATGGATTGAACCATGACCATCCGGAACTTTGTCTTCCAAACAAAGCTGTTCAGACTGCTGAGATCTAGAACTGGTCTCGAGTCCCGTTTTCTTTGGCACTAAAAAGAATCTTAAGTAAGCTCCAGATCCTTTCTGGTCTGGGGAGACCTGTTGGATGACTTTTGTTTAGCAGCTTTTGCATTTGAATGGATGCTTGATCCCTCTGCCTGGGTGGATCATCAGGGATTTTCCTGGAATTTGGAGGAAGAAGGGGAAAATGGAAATGTATATCCCCCGAATACGATCCTCTGCGCCCAAATATATTTTATTTCTAGCCAGGCTCTTTGAAGAATGTACAAATGACCCCCAACCTTTTTCCAGAGAGGGACAATCAGGCCTCCACTCAAGAGCACTGGAAGGGTTTGTCAAAAAGATTCTCTGGACCCCTGATGTTGTGGGCCTCCTCTGCCACAAGGGCAGTGTCTTGCATTTGAAATTCTCTCTGCCACTGGGGGGAAGACCCCCCCACGTGTGTCCTGGAAAGATGCTTGTGATTTGTTGAACATCTTTCGACAACCTTGAAGAATCTTCGAAAAGGATCTTTTGGGGGGGGGGGGTGGAAAAATGTACACCCAAGGCAGAAAGGGTCTTTGCATCCTTCTCACACCTGGACAATGTATTTTTTACTGTTTGGCCAAGAAGAGAGGTGCTGTAAAGGGAGCACTGACGAACATAGACTTAAAAGGATCTTCAAAGTCACACAAATGCATCCAGGTGAGTCTCCTAATGGGTAACCCTGAACTGACTGCCCTTGAGGTTCCTTCTGCCACATTAGAAACTAGCCTCATGGATGAGTTGGAAATAGACTGTAGGATCATCAACTGAGAAGTGATGGAATCCTTCACCTCTTCAGACACGGTTCCTGTGAGTGTACCTGAAAGTTCCTTAATCAGATCCCTCTGAAGTCTAGTAGAATGTGCCAAGTAGTTCACAGACCTTAAAGCAAAGGTTGCTGAAGTATATACACACTTCCCAAATCTATCCATTGCCCATGACTCCTTGTCAGGACAATGGTACTTTTGTCAGCAAGTTCCTTTCTAGTGGTCACTGCCATGACCATGGCATCAGCAGTAGGACCTTTTGACCAAAACTGTCTAGACTCCGGGGGGAGGTGGTTATAATCTTATCTGGTTTCCCTGGCATTAGGTTAAATGGTGTCAGGTTCCTTTCATGCCTGCAAGACCACCTCCAGGAGCTCATCAGCAGATGGGACCACCCAGTTAGTAGATGGGCCTGTACCAAAAGCCTCCAGTAGCACAGATTCCTCCTATGAAGGGTTGCTGGACTTCCAGGAATCTCTCGGTTTCAGGATCTCAAGGATGTCTCCCAAATGAAACCTCTTCAAAAGGTGACTGGGGAAACCTTTATCCTCATCAAAATATGTGTCCTCGGTGACAGATTCACAGAAGTTGATATGCTTCCTCTTACATGTCCGCTTCTTAGGGACCTCCTCGGTGGGATACTTGGGGAAGGTATCAGAAGATGAGGGGATACCCTGTTGGGAAGGCTGGGGTTTTGGTATCGGCTACCTCTGTAAAGAAAATAGCTGAGACTCGAGGCACAGAGGTGGAACAGAAGTAGACATAGGATACAAAGGGGAGGCATCACCTGGGTCTACGGTACAGACAAATCTTTCTCCAAAACCCTAAAGGCAGACTGTCCTGGAGAGGGATAAGGACACAGATCAGAGAGGACAAGCCTCTGATCCCTAGTCCCAACCTCCTCCAAGGACAGCTACCCAGAGGCTGAAGTCAGACCCTAGTAGACCACTGCCGAGGCTCTGGGATACAGAAATGGCTCTGAAACCCCCGAAGTCACCTGCAGCACCTTGGATCCAATGGGGTAGAATCAGCTCAGAGAGTTCTCTGGCTCCGACTGAATCAAAGAGCTCAGAGCAAGTCTCAGATTTGGGGATACCAAAATCCTCTGATCCAAAAAAGACTGTGCAGGACGACTCTGATCCAAGGGCTCTGAAACCTGGATAGGAGTCAAAGGAGAAATTGGTAGAGAAAGTAGTAGATGCATGGGCCTCCTAACCTGATGGGTTACAAGCTGAAGAAAGGGCAGGCTGGCTCTGCCCCGACGGGATCTTTCTCACTAACCTCTCTATGTCTTCTTCGGTGAGACTTCTGGATGAACGAGTGGATAAAGCCGATGGAGACTTTAGTAGTTATAAAAAGGGGCAAAGCACTCTTGATGGAACTGAGTCCACAGAAGTACAGTACCTTGTTCTAGGCAGAGTCTGTAAAGTGGATATCTGATTTGAGGTCTTTGGATCAGACTAATCTTTACTTTTCAGAGACTTCGGATCAAAAGAAGCTGTCAGATCCAAGGACTTGTATTTGGACTTGGACGAACCCAAAGAAAGGGCTGGATCTGATAATTCTTGCTTCTTCTTCGTATGACCCGAAGAAACTACAGGCTCATCCAGACTCTGCTACACTTTGCTGTGAAGGAAAGGTTAGTTTGCTTTTATTTTTTGTATTGCTGTATTGCCTTTCTATATTTTGAATACTGTAGTTTGTTTTCTTTACCTTGTGTTTTGCTTGCATTCTGTTTTAACAGCATATTAAAACTTCAAAAGAGACCACAGCTCTCTCTGTTCTGAGTCGGGCAGAATTTTTTCCCGCCCTCCCACCCATTTAAGTTGTCTTGTTAAATACCACTGTCTTTCTAGTTGCCCGCCTCTTATGTTAATCTGACCATATATCTCATTTCTCTCTACTTTCACTGGCTTATGTGAGTGATCACAAAATCATCATTTTTGAAATCCCACCCCTTCAATTATTTAAATTTATTGGCCATCCTACAGTATTTCATAGTACCAAAATACAAAAGTGACCACCCCTTTCAATCCATCTTGCTGTTTTAAAAATAGTAACTCTCCACTAAACCTTAACTTTTTAAACAGGTAAAACTCAAGGTACCTACTTTCACATCTAACTTCTCTAGTGCACACTGCAGAGTGCATTCTTTTCAATCTTACCTTTAAGCATCCCTGTGACTAGCACTTTCTCTAATACCTGCTGGAAAGCACTAGGAAGCCTTAAACTCATACAAACACTGAACTCTCCTTGTTAACAAGGAGAAATTAATAGTAGGCACTAAACAGCCTATAATTGCAAAGTACCTTGCTAAGGAAATAGCTCCTATACTTTACAAAGAAAAAAAAAAGCCCCAAACCAGGCATGTCCAAGGGTCAGCTTCCGGTGATTTCTCCTGTCCACCTGGTGAATATGGGCATACTGGGGCAATGCAGCAATTGCCTCGTACACAGAGACAACCCTCTCCTCCTACCACCCAACACTACAACATGTGAGAGATGCACTTACATAGCCAAAATGGAAGCAAAGCTCTCTCCACCGAAGACTGTGCTAAACAGTCAAGAGGAGAAGGTTAACACCCACACTACACCCTCAAGCAACACACAGCCCTTCTAAACCCGCACCACCAACACCCACATATAGCAACACTAAATCCACATATGCAGAGGCCCCTAACTGTAAACTGCCCAAGCAACAAAGACCTCTGAAGCTGAAACACAAACACCAATCACAACCAATGTGTCACATAGTTCACAACACCAGTGTGCCACCCAGCAACAGCCCCTAAGGCAAGACAATGTACCTAACACTTTAGTCATAGGTGACTCTATAGTCTGGCACACTGATGTCCCTCTCACCAGGTTAAATAAGGAGAAAATTACAGTCAGCTGCCTGTCGGGTGCCAGGATCAACCACATAACGCATGCACTCAAGTCACTCCACAACAAGTACAAATATGACTCTGTCATTGTCCATGTTGGAGTGAATGACTTGAGATGTACCTCCCTGGACTACATGAAAAGAGACATGGAAGAGCTCTCGGATCATGTGGCCCAGGCAGGTATGACCCTAGCCCTGAGTAGCATCCTGCCTTCACTCAGAATGATACCACAATATAAGGATAAAATGATTGACTTCAACAATTGGCTAAGCTTATGGTGTCATTCAAAGGGGATCCAGTATCTGTCTGCCTGGGATGACATGATTGACAGACCACGATGCTTTGCCAGAGATGGTCTGCACCTGTCGCCCCTGGGATTCAGGTTACTGGCTAAGGCTCTTGCCATCCCTATAGTGCCTTTTTTAGGCAAACTTCAAAGGACAAAACCACCACTGTTAACAGGTACAAGCATGCAAAATCTGAAGGTAATGCTACTCAATGCTAGAAGTCTAAACCTCAAAATGCACTCTCTCGAGGCACTCCTAAAAATGGAGAACATCGATATCTGTGCAGTAACTGAGGCCTGGTTCAAGGCTCCAGAGACCACCCCTGCAATACCAGGCTACAACTCTTACCACACTTTTCGGCCAACAAACCAGGACCGAAACACTAAAGGTGGAGGAGTGTCAATATTCACCAAGGATATTCACACCACCAGGCTAGTTGGCCAACACAATGTGTCTGAAATTCTCCAAGTGCAACTAACACTAGGTAAGACTGCAATCCAAATTGTAGCTTACTACAGATCCCCCACCATACCCCAAGATTCTCACTACACCTTTCTAAACATACTGGAAAATATTAAGATAGAACCAAACACCCTAATACTGGGTGATTCTAACTACCCTGACATTAACTGGGAAAACTACTCCTGTCCCAACACCTTTGCGCAACGGTTCTTGGAATTCATAAATTCCAACGCCCTGGATCAACTAATCCATAGTCCCACCAGGGGCTCCAATATCTTAGACCTGGTCATAACCAACATGGGAAATCAATGCTCCATACCTATGGTCACCCCCTCGTTAGTCAGGTCTGACCATAAGCTAATCACCCTTAACATCCACATCCCACCTCCCCCCCCCCAGTAAAGAAACCACCATAAAAAACTTCTCCAAAGCCAACTTCATACTACTCAAGTCAGAAGTGACAAACTTCATGACACCCATGCAGACGGGAACTGAAAGTTCAACTGCTGAATCCTACACTAAGGCACTGTACAAGCACATCCACTCATGCATTAATCGTGCCATCCCAAATAGAACCAAAATGCTCTCATCCAAAAAAAGGAAGCCAATCTGGTGGTCCCCTGCCATAAACAAACTTTACAACAAATGGAAGAAACTTTTGCAGAAAAGAGGAAAATCCCAGGATGCAAAAAACTCCCTTACTAGCCTCAGTAAGAAACTGAGATGCCTCAAAATCCTCCAAAGCTAGTTATGAAAATAAAATTGCCAAAGATTCCAAAGACAACCACAAAGCATTCTATAACTATGTCAAGAATCTAAATGGCAATGCTCAGATCTGCTCTGAGCTAAAACAGAATGGCATTAAATATACTGATCTGAAGGATATTGCCAATATCCTGGCAGATCGATTCAGTGCCAACTTCACCCCTCTCACCCCTTAAATGGCCCATCTCAATACCGGAAGATTGCCAAATTCCAGTAATAACGGCCACACAGGTACAAAATGCACTCTCTAAAGCCAAGAATACAGCATCCATGGGACCAGATGACATCCCGGGCAGTGTACTACATGAACTACAATATGAACTGGCACCTCACCTAAGTGTCATGTTTAACCATAGCCTCACCTCAGGTTTCGTGCCCACTGAGTGGCGCAGAGCTACAGTTATCCCAATCCACAAGGGGGATCCACCTTGGATCCCGGAAACTACCGTCCCATCAGTCTGACAAGCCTTATCTGCAAGGCCATGGAGCGTATTATCATGGAACTTATAAACAAAGATATTGGCAACCTTCAAACACTGGACCCCACCCAGTTTGGGTTTGTGAAGGGCCGATCTTGTCTCCTGAACCTGACTGACTTCTTTGAATCAGTCTCCAGAGCCATGGACAAGGGTAAGGTGGTCCACACAGCCTATCTAGACCTTGCCAAGGCCTTTGACACCATCCCCCACTCTGGAATCATAGATAAACTTACTAAGTTGGGCATTAATCCCTATGTCACCCAATGGGTTGCTAAATGGCTTACTGATAGAACCCACACTGTAAAAGTAGCAGACTCCAAATCCAGCCCCAGACAAGTGGAGTACCTCAGGGTTCAGTCATGGGGCTGCTCTTGTTTGGCATCTACTTCTCTGAAGTACAGGTCAACACTAAGGGACTCTGGCTAACAAAGTTTGCAGATGACTGCAAACTGGGAGCCATTACTGAATCCCCAAATGATGTGGATACTCTACAAAAGGGCCTTACAGAAACAGATGCTTGGTGTCAGAGCCAAGGGCTCAAGCTCAATGCCAAGAAATGTATTGTTATCCCCTATGGGAAAAAACATGTACCCATGAATTACCATATAGGTGGCAGTACACTAAACACAGAAAGTGTGATAAGAGACTTAGGGACACAGGTGGACAGCGATCTCACCTTCGATAACCACATCGCCACAACAGTCAGGAAATCCTTCAATGTGGCACACCTCATCACGAAGGGCTTTTCATCCAGAAAAAAGGAGGTCATTGTCCCACTGTACTCATCCCTCATTAGACCCATTATAGAATACAACGCCCCATTTGGTATGTACCTCTCAAGACATCTGCAACAACTGGAAAGGCCTCAGAAATACCTCACTAAAAGAATCACAGGCCTAAAGCAGATGCCATACGCTGACCGCCTTAAAAAACTCCAGCTATACTCTGTCGCATATAGTCTACTCAGAGGCGATCTCTGCTTAACATACAAGGCCATGTCAAACCCAGAGCTGTTGGACATGCTACACTTAAAGAAATCCCAATCCCTCAGAGCTACACGCTCCAGGGATCTAAACCTTGTCATCACAATAAACAAAACATGCTGGAGGGATAGGTTCCTGACCCAGAGACTCCCCAGACTCTGGAATAGATTGCCCATACATGTCAAGCAGAGTGCCTCTTTGGACCTCTTCAAGAGGAACCTTGACGATTGGATGGGAGAAAGGAAATTCACCCCAGGGATCACATCAGTCGCCCTGCTAGACAGGGGTCCAGGAAAGTAAATAATGTGGGAAGAAATAGCCAGGGAATTGTTATGGCTAGGCTTGTATACGCCCTAGGGCTGATAGCCTAGAACCAACCTATGAACCTATAAGTTCTTTTCACGGATTCTTCCGAGGACCTGGAGGATGCAGAAAAGGTGCTCAGAGAATTAAGAGCAGTCTTTTTAGGTTATTCTTTGGAAGGTCCAGATATAGCTTCATCAAAGGAAGAAGGCAAAAGTCCCTTTAGAATAAGTTTATTCCTGTGATCTAAAAATGCTCTATAGTTAAAAGCTTGGCAGATCTTGCAATTCTCCTGTAGGTGGACGGGTCCTAAGCAAAAAAAACACAAGGCTAGAGTCAGACATGGGGATCTTCTGACTGCATTTTCCATATTTTTTCAACCCAGCTGGGCTCTTTTCTTTGTCAGCCATCACCAAAAACTAAAGGCCAAGCACAACCACCACAACTGCAAAACAGAATTACAACTTTTAGTCAGAGAAAGATTTTTTTGTTTGTTTTAAGCAGAAAGAAAGAAAGGAAGGGAAGAAAATACCAATAATGGTACTGCAGACTACTATAAAACACAGAAGGGTGGGTTACTAACAATAGTAAAGTACAGTTGTGTACACTTACCATAAATGTAGATGTCGAGTGTATTCACTGTTGCAGTCATCACATTTGGGTTATCTGCTTGCAGTAGCCCTCAGTCGGCCTGATTATCAAAGTCTTGGGTCCTGCGTCGGTTGCTGTCTCATCTTCCGTGCCGTCGGGTAGTCAGGGTTATAAAGCATGCAGCCGACGCCATTACATCAGTTTTTCTTGCCCCAGATGTCAGGTGCCCACCTAATGGGAAGCAATTAAATATATATATATATATATATATATATATATATATATATATATATACACACACACACACACACACACAAGGTTATACCTCCAACAAAAAAGCAAATACACCAAAAAGCTTTTAAGCATGGTAAAGGAAAACAGAGGTATAGCCAAAAGAAGTCAGGGGGCTGGAGGGAGGGTAACCAGGACTTCAACAGTTAATACACTCGAACATCTACATTTATGGTAAGTGTACACCACTGTACTATGTTCTTCATGTTTCACTGTTGCAGTCATCACATTTGGGTAGATTCCCAAAGCTAAGGATGGGAGGAGGAATTTAGATAGCATTAGGACCAGCTATAAGGCCCTGCATTAGAGAAAACTGGCAAATGGTAATGCTTGATGAAAGTATGTACAGAACTCCAGGTAGCAGCTTCTAGATGTCCCTGGTAGGGACACCTCTGAGAAAGGCTGGAGAGGTGAATGCAGCCCTGGTTGAATGTGGTCTAATCTCCTGTGGGATAGGTTTTCCATGGTGCTTATAGCAGAAATTAATGCAATGGCCTATCCATTTAGAAATGGTTTGCTTTGAAATAGCCTTCCCCTCTGCTCCTGCAGCAAATGCCACCAGCAGTTAAGATTTCTTTTGCGGTTTAGTTTTGTCCAAGTAAAATCTAAGTTGTCTGTGCACATCTAAGGAGTGCAGTATCCATCCCCCTTTGTTCTGTGGTTTAGAAAAGAAGGATGGCAAAGGATTGGACTGATTAAGAGCCACACTGGATACTACCTTGGGCATGAAGGAGGGATTGGGTCCTGAGTAACACCCTGTCCGCATGAAAGATGATGAAAGGCTCCACTGCTATAAGGGCCTGTAATTCAGATACCCTTCTTGCTGAAGTAATTGCTAAAAGGAAGGCTGTTTTCCAAGAAAGGAATTTTAACTCTGCACTAGCAGCTGGCTCAAAAGGAGGAAGAGTGAGTTTTTCCAATACAAAGTTAAGGTCCCGGGCTGGAGTTGGGGCTCTCCTGGGTGGTCTTAAGTTTTTGTCCCCACTGATGAACTGCTTGAGCAGTGAATGAGAGAAGAGGGGTGGTTCTCTGCTGTAATGAGCTGAAATGGCTGAGGCATGAATTTTGATGGAGGAAAAAGAAAGGCCCTTGTGAAGTATCTCAGTTAAATATTGAATAATCTGAGGTAAATTGGGTGCTGCTGTGCCCATCTCTTGAGTTTGGTTCCAGGCACAGAATATTTTCCATTTTTCAGCATAAGATTTCCTAGTACTAGGCCTCCTTGCCTCCAAAATTACATCCAACACTTGTTTAATGAGGGATGGTAACGGAGAGATTAGGTAATTAGCCAGACTGCCAGGTTCAGGGTTTGAAGCTGAGGGTGCAGAATCTGGCTCTTCTGCTGTGACAGCAGGGTAGGGGTCTGAGGCAGGTGGCATGGAGCCAGCAGTGACACTGCGCAAGACGGGGTACCAGTGTTGGCGTGGCCAGTCTGCTGCAAATCAATATCGTCCTTGGTTTCTCCTGTTTGATCTTTAGTAGTACTTTGGAGAGGAGAGGCAGAGGAGGAAAGGCATAGACTGACAGATTTTTCCAGCTGAAGGACAGAGCATCCACTTTCCAAGCTTGTTTGTGGGGAGTCCTTGTGCAGAATTTGTCCAATTGGTAGTCCTGGGGGGAGGCAAACAGGTCTATATCTGGGCTCCCCCATTTGTTTATCAACATGTCGAAAGTCTTTGGTTCCAGTTTCCATTTGTGTGGGTCCATGAGATTTCTGCTTAGTTCGTCTGCCAATGTATTTAGTTTTCCTGGCAGGAATTGAGCCTGTAGATGCACTTGGTAGCTCAAGGCGGTGTTCCACAGAGCCATGGCATGTCTGCAGAGGGGATATGAATGGGTACCCCCCCCCCACTTATGTACCACATAACAGTGCTGTTGTCAGTCTTTACCATTAATTGTTCTGGAAGAATGTGGTCCTTGAAGGCTGTCAGAGAATTCTGTACAGCTAACATTTCTTTTTGATTGATATGCAGGTGCATTTGATTTGGGTTCCATTTGCCCTGAATGCACTTCCCTGCCAGGTGAACCCGCCATGCACAGTCTGATGAGTCTGTTGTTACGGTTTGGGCAGCAGGGGGTAGAATGAATGGTAGACCTTTGTTTTGGTGGCAGGCATCTGCCCACCAAAGTGACTCTAACTGTAAGCAAGGAATGATTGGAATCATTGCTTCTAGATCCTGAGAATGTTGATAACATAGGCTTTTTAGATACCATTGTAGTTTCCTCATATGCAGCTTTGCATATGGAATTAGTAGAATGCAGGCAGCCATGAACCCCAAGGCTTGCAGCATTTGCCTTCCAGATAGCAGGGATTTTGTGGCCATTAGTTTGAAGTAAGTTGTCAAATTAATTTGTTTCTCTGGCGTGAGGAAAGCCATCTAGGAAGTTGTGTTCAAGCTTGCTCCCAGGAATATAATTTGCTGACAGGGTACCAGATGTGATTTCTTTTCGTTTATGGCATATCCCAGACAAGTTAGCACCTTTTGTACAAATGCTAGATGATTCAAAAGTATGTCCTGGCTTTCCGCCTGAATTAGACAATCGTCCAGGTATGGGTACATTTGAATATTTCTTTGCCTGCAAAATGCAATGACTGGAGCTAGGCACTTTGTGAATACCCTGGGCGCAGTAGATAAGCCAAAGGGCAGTGCAGAGAACTGAGAGTGCATGTAGCCCGCTTTGAAGCATAGGTATCTTCTGAAAGATTCCCTGATTGGGATGTGCAGGTAGGCGTCCTTTGAATCCACTGTTGCTAACCAGGTATCCTTTGTCTAGCATGGGAAGCAACTGGTGAAGAGTTAGCATCTTGAATTTTGGAATCACCAAAAAGATGTTCAGGATAGAAAGGTCCAGGATATGACGCAATGAGTTGGCTTTTCTGGGTACCAGGGAAAGTCTCGAGTAGAAACCTTGTCCCTTTTCCTCTTCTGATACAGTATGAATAGCCTTTACCCTTAAGAGAGTACTTGCTTTTGAGCCTCTGCCCACTGATTTGGGGGTAGATCTGGCCAACTGTTTGGGGTTGGTAACATGTGGACGTGAAATCTATCCTTGGGAAACTATTTAAAACCCATTTGTCCTGGGTAATGAGTTCCCAGTTTTTTGCTTGCAGAGCAATCTTCCCCCCTAAAGGAGCAGTCAGTTGAGAATTGCTTGGAAGTTTTAAAATTAAGTCATTGAGACAGCTTACCATAGGGGGGAGTCTTACTACTCCCTGATTTGGAAGTGGGAGCCCCCCATTGCTTAGTCCTGTGTGCACCCTGGGACTGAAGTCTGGGTGTTCTGCTGGTTCTGGGTTTGAACTAAGAAGGCCTGGAAGAGGCAGGAAAGGACCAATTTTTAGACGGCCAATACCTACTAAACCTTGGAGGCTGTACTTGTAAGAAATCTTTAACACTTTGCATAGATTTAGCTTTTTCCTCCATCTTTTTAAGAAATTCTTCTGCTTTGTTGCCAAACAGGCGGTCCTGATGTAAGGGAGCATCCAGCAATTTAGTTTTAACTTGATTTGGCAAAGATTGCTGTTTAAGCCAAGCATACCTTCTAAGTACAGACCTGGTGACAGCAGCCCTGCAAGATGCTTCTAGTGAATCAAAACCAAATTGCAAAGTATGTTTTCCAACTTGTTCAGCAGAATGCATTAAATCCTGTAAATCCTTATTTTCAGCAGAATCAGGCATCAACATTTTCTGTTTAAGCAATCCAATAATATGCTGGTGATGCTTTAACATATGAAACTGGCAATTTAAGGCCCTGATGGCCAAGGTTGCAGAGGTGTAATACCTTTTTACCCCATCTGTCCAGGGCCCTGGAATCCCTGAGGGGGTAGGATTTTTGGCAATAGTAGCCTTAATGCCCTTGGGTCCCTGTGAAATGGTCTCAGGATCCACAGTGGGATTTTTAAAAAGGAACTTGTGAGAGTCAGGAACCCTGTAATATCTATCAGGTTTTCTGGACGCAGGAGGTAGAGAGTCAGGGGCCAGGCTAGATTCCGAAAAGGCATCATCAACAATGTCTAGCACATGAGGGATAGCTAAAGGCCTGCATTGGGGTAGGAGTAAGAAATCCCTAAGCCTCTTTTCAGAATCAGAGTAATCCTGGCTTTCCCAGCGAAAATGTTTCCTAAGAGTATGCAAGGTTTCACCAAAAGAAAACTCCTCTGGGGGAGAAGCAGAGGGAATAGAGTCCTCTGCATCAGAATTCTCATAGGTAGATAAGGGTAAATCCTGGTCAACAGAGGAAACAGAAATTTCAGAATCCTGGTCAGAAGTATCATAAGCAAATTCAGCCCTAGGTCTCTCAGAGGGGGAAGGTTGGCTTCCCCCTGATTAAAGTAATAAGGTCTTCAGCCATTCTTATTTGTTTTTTAGGCATAGAGGCCTGACTATGCAGTCTGGGCGTCAGTTTTCTAGGCATGGTTCGAGTTTTAGGCCTTGAAGAAGAAGATGGCGTTGGTTTAATATGCAAGTCAGTAGGCCTGAATACACCCTCAGAAGCCGGTGCCTGCACAGGGGCTCCGGACCCATCCAAGGTGGAGACATCCGCAGGTTCCACAGTTGAAGCATCTCGCGGCATACCGGACTCCGAATGGGTCTCAGTAGAGGCTTGCTAATCTGAAGTGGCGGGTATGAGGGGCTGCGAAAGCGCCCGAGTACCAGCGAACTGGCGACTAGCTTAGGAGAAGTATCGTCGGCAGCTTTGGACCTAGGCGGCCTGTCTCTGTCTTTATCTTTGCGTTTATTCGGAATGTCAGTAGTCGGGTGGCTTACCAAAGACATATCTGGATAATTGAACAGAGTACCAAAATATTTAGAAGTGAAAATATACAGACGACGAATAGTTCGTGGTTTAAATAAGTCACAAAACCGACAACGAGGTACGTTGTGGTCAGGGCCTAGGCAAGGAATACAGTACGAATGAAAATCTTTATGAGGTATTTGCTTTCCACAAGAAATACAATTACTGACTTTTACTGACATCGGTTTAGAGCAAGAAAAAGTTTCCCCAACGGGGTACTTAGCTTTAGTTGAAGACTTTGGTTCTGAAACTCGAAAACGAAAATTTCAGGAGTCGGCTGACCGACACTTGCGAACTGCTTCTGCTTCGGGCACCGCACGGCAAGAGACTGGTGTAATGGCGTTGGCTGCATGCTTTATACCCCTGACTACCTGACGTCATGGAAGATGAGACAGCAACTGACGCAGGACCCAAGACTTTGATAATCAGGCCGACTGAGGGCTACTGCAAGCAGATAACCCAAATGTGATGACTGCAACAGTGAAACACGAAGAACATCCAGAAATACTGTAAACAGTAAAAGGGAGAAAGAACAGAGAATTGCTGGAAGAGTATGGGAGAAAAATTAACCAATAAACAAAAACCCTTTGCTAAAAAAAGTGTGCAAGTAATTGAAGACAAAAAAAATTACATTTTTAAAAGCTACTTATCGCCCAAGCTTGAGAGAACAAACCACGTCTTTTCGCTGGAATCGGCAAAGAGATCTGAATTAATAGGGGTGGTGCATTCAGGGTAAGGGGGAAGCTCAAGAGTTCAAGGTTGCCACGAGCTTTTACAATGGCCAAGTCGGATCAGAGGGTTCGTATCAGAGCCCATCAGCTGAGGACAGAACGGAAATTGACATCAGATCAAGTATTCACCTCTGTTCTCACATACTGGTAAATTGATGGACTGATTGATATTTGCGAGAGATCATGGAGATGACCAACAGAGATATATGTAAACCTCCAGACTGGACCCAACCCAGTTTGGTTTCGCCAAGGGCAGATCATGCCTAGTCAACCTGGTGGACTTCGAGAAGGTCAACAAAGCAATGGATGAGGGCAAAATTATTCACACTGCCTATCCTGACCTAGCCAAGGCATTTCATACAACACCCAAGTCGGGCATTGTTGACAAACACAAAAGGTTAGGTATAAACCTGTATATCACCTGGTAGATAACCAACTGACTCACAAGACCCAGGAAGTTAGAATTGGGGAGTCCACCTATATAAAGAGGCAGTCACACGTGGAGTCCCTTAGGGATCAGTCCTTGGACAGCACCTTTTTGGCATTTTCTTCTCTGAAGTCAAGGCCAATGTCAGTGGTCTTTGGCTGACTAAATTTGCAGATGACTGCAAATTAGGAGCCGTCACCAAATCTCACACTGACACACAGGCTCTCCAGGAGAGGCTGACACACACAAACAGGTGTCAGGGCCATGGACTAAACCTAAATGCCAAAAAATGCATAATAATATTCTTTGTGAAGTCATCCATCACTGGTAACTATCATATTGACAACACACTGCTGAGAGTTGACCCAGTGGTCAGGGAACACACATGGATAGTAATCTAGCCTTTGACCATCATGCGTCTACAGTGGTGAGGAAATCACTCTATATTGCACAACTTATAAACAAAGGTATGGCATCTAAGTCCAAGGAAGTCATTGTTTTCAGCATTCATCAGACCTATCACCAAGTACAATGTCCCCTTTGGTAAGTAACCAGACACATCCAACAACTGGAATGTCCGCAGAGGTTCCTCATTAAAAGAACACAGGCCGTAAGTAAAATGTCCTATGCAGACCACCTCAAGGTCCTATTCCCTGCATTGTATTCCTACAGGCTTTTGAGGGGAAATCTATGCCTGGCATACAGGGCATTGTCAGACCCCAATCTGATGGACCTCCTGCATATTCACTAAACAAACAGCACCAGAATTACCTGTTCTAAAGACTTAAACCTTGTCTATGATATAAATAGGTCCAGCTGGAGAGATAGGCATGTATTCCAGAGACTACTGCATCTATGGATCAGGCTCCCCATCCATGTGAAACAGAGCTGGTCTCTAAATTAAAGTGCAACTTGACAATTGGCTGGGAAACTGGAGATTCAGCCCTGGTTTGGCACCTATGTCTCTAATGGACACTGGTAACCTGTAAATGGTTCATCTCCCAAACCATTGCTTACACTTAACAAGTGCATCAAAACTGGTCAGTGATTTGGGATGCATGGCTAGGCTTAAAAAGGCCCTTGTGGTCATTAGCCTAGTAAACATCTATGAACCGATTTGTCTCTGATACCACTGTTGGTAAAAAAAAAAAAAAAGATGGATTAGTACTGAGAGATACTCTGTGAAAAATCAAATATGGCTTGCAAGACGAGGCTTGAATTTCTTCTTGCTGAAGTCATGGCCACCAAGAAAATAGTCTTCCAAGAAAGGAATGTGAAGTCACACCTGGCTGATGGTTCAAAAGGGGAGTGTATAATGGCCTGCAGCACTAAATTTAGGTCCCAAGGGGGAGTAGGATCTTTATAATGGGGCTTTATAACAGAAGAGTTCCTCTCAGAAATGCTTTGCAGAGTTTATGTGAAGCAACTGAGGAACCTTGGAAACCAATGCGAAAATTGGACATTGCTGCCAAATGGAGTTTTGACAGTCACAGAAGAAAACCCTTCATTGAAACGTTCAGGCTAAAAAGTCAAGTATATCATGAATCGGAGCAGAGAAGGGATCAGTGTTATTTTGTAATGTCCAGGGAACAAATCTTTTCCATTTACTGGAATACAGTTTACATGTAGATGGTTTATGAGAAGACAGGAATGTGTGTCGGACTGGAGTGGAGAGCATAGGCTGTCTGACTAAGGGAATTGGAGAAGCCAGGCTGTCAGCCTGAGACTGGGTATGTCTAGGTGAATCATGCCTGTTGGGTGGGACAGGAGGTCTGGAGTTGGATCCAGAATCCACAGTTGATGAAGTAAGCGAGGCCAAAGAAAGGAGAAACAAATCTGTCAAGGCCAATATGGTGCAATAAGGATAACCTTGCTCTTCAACCTGGCTGCTTTATGTAGGAATTTTCAGATTAATGGAGTTGGGGGAAAGGAATAAAGGAGACTGGGGGGGGGGCAATCATGAAGAAAAGTATCCCTCGGTGACTCCCCACTTGGGGAGGGGGTTAGGATAAAGTAGTTGCTGGATTTGCTTAGAGAAGAGGCAAAAAAGATCACAGCAAGGCTGACCCCATTTATGGAATATCCTTTCCATCACATTCTGATTGAGGGACCATTTGTGGGGCAGAAGAATGCACTTGCTCAGCTTGTCTGCTACTACACTGGACTTCCCCGGAATATGTGTCGCAATGAGAAAGAGGTTGGAAGAGATTTGCCCATTGCCACACTCAGCTTCTTGACACAATGGGTAGGATCTGGTTCTTCCTTGTTTGTTGATATACCAGACTGCTGACATATTGTCTGATTGAACTGCAATCATTCCTAAGGGAAGAGCATCTTGGAAAGCCTGCAACACTAACAGCACTGCTCTCATCTCTAGGATGTTGATATGCAAGATGACCTCTGTGGGGGACCAAGTGTTTTGGACCGTTTTGTCCAGAAAATGTCCCACCCTAGCTGGGGAAGTGTCCGTGGTCACTGTGACCTTGGGCTTGGAAGAACAACAGGGCGACCTTGTAGCAATTGAAACGATTGAATCTATCTTTTTTTGCAAACATCTGTGATCTTTGAGTCAACACTGGATGCTGAAGGATAGGCTATTGTTACTGATGACAACCACTGCAGAATTCCTATATGATATCTGGCTAGTGGGACTAATGTTATTGTTGCTGCCACTGATCCTAAAGACTGAAGAACCAGGTGAGTGAAGATTTTGTTGCTGCAGATTGTTCTTGTGACTTGCAACCGGATTGTTTCAGCTCTTTCAGGGGGAAGTGAGGCCATTGTTTCTTGTGTGTTGAGAATTGCTCCTATACAGTTTAAACTTTGAGTGGGTTCTAGACAGGATTTCTTGTAGTTTACAGTTATCCGTAAACATAAGAATGTCTGGAGAAAGTGGTTTCTTGCCTTTAATAGTAGATGCCTGGTCGGGGTGGAAATTAGCCAGTCATCTAGATACTGAAACACAGAGAATCCATGCAGTCTCACGTGAGCTGCCACTACTGCCATGCACTTGGTCTGGGGGCTATGGTGAGACCAAAGGGCAGACTCAACTGATAAAGACTGGCTCTAGGCCGGAAGCGCAAGTACCTTCTGGATTGTTTCTTCATCTTTATGTGATAATACACATCCTGAAGGTCTACAGAGCACATCCAGTAGTCCTTTTCCAGAAACAGAAAATGGACCGAACCGTGACCATCTGGAACTTGTTCCGAACAAATTTATTCAAGTTGTTGAGATCCAAGATTGGTCTCCAGTCACCTGTTTTCTTTGGCACTAAACAGAATCTTGTGTAAGTTCTGGATCCTCTCTGGTCTAGTAGAACCTCTTGGATGACTCGTTTTTCTTGCAGCTTTTGCACCTGAATAGCTGCTTGTTCCCTCTGACTGGGTGGAACATCAGGGAGGAGGGAAGGGAAAAGGGTATAATATAACCTCTGGAAATGATCCTCTACACCCATGTATCTGAAGTTGTTTCCAGCCAGGCTCTCTTGTGCAGGGACAATCGGCCCCGGATTGCCTCCAGAGGAGGGCAATCAGGCCTACATTCAGGAGCAATGGAAGGGTCTGCCAAAGTAAGAAACTCTCTTCAAAGTCAAAGTAAACTGTCATATAGACCTCATGATATTTCAATACACAGGCTCATAAACACACTTACAGAAGGAAGACAGATTAAATTAATAAAAAAATTAAATAAAAAAGATACAAAAAAGTAAATAAATTAATACAAATTTGAAAGCTTTATTTACATCAGAAACACAACAAATACAACAGCAGGAATCGACTCAGTAGAAATATGAGAGAAACAGAAAAAAACTACTTCACAATACCTCCAAAGAATGCCTTTGGAAAACACCAATGAGTGCCAATGACTGCCAAAAATAATCCACAGTTTGTCACAAAACACGAACACGAACTGAAACGACACGCAAAAAAGTAAACAGACGAAAAATGTAGCATACAGAGTTATGCGCTTTCAACCATAATAACTGGTCTTCATCAGAACTACTACTTTCAAGTTTATCTGCTACTTATATAAACTTTAAACAATAACTTTTATGACAATAAACTGTGGATTATTTTTGGCAGTCGTTGGCACTCATTGGTGTTTTCCAAAGGCATTCAGTAGAAATATAAGGATATGCAAAAAACAGTACTAGAACAAATAAGAGGTACACATGTAAACTTACCCACCACCAATAATATATCAAACTTACAGTTCATGATTTTCCTAGTGCAGATAGAGACATATGAAGTGAGCTATTTACAGTTTATGTTAACAGCAATGACATATTGTACACAAATCATGATTTACCCATGTAGCTCGTTAGGCTATGGGTTTGTTATTCAGCAGTCTGACAGTGTGTGGGAAGAAAGTATTATGGAATCTGGATGTCCTGCATCTAATGCTTCTGTAGCGCTTCCTTGTTGGCAGGAGTTTGAAGAGTCCATGAGCTGGATGGTGTATATCCCTCAACCATTTTTTGGACTTTGCCACAGCATCAGTTTGAATACATGTCCTGCAGGGATTGAAGGTTGGAGCCAATGATTTTGTGGCCTGTTTGACAGTCTTATTCAGTGCCTTCCAATCAGCTTGAGAGCAATTTCCATAGCAGACAACGATGTTGTCACTCTCAATTGTGGCTCTGTAGAAGGTGAGTAGGACCTGTGCGAGAAGGTTAACTCTACAAAGTCTCCTAAGAAAGTGGAAAAACTGTTGGGCTTTCTTTATAAGGTAGGAAGTGTTTGCGCCCCAACTTAGGTCTTGCGGGATATGTACCTCTAGGAATTTGGTGCTATTTACTCTCTCCACTGCGTCACCATTGGTGATGGACAGGGGTGTGTGTGGCTTTTTCTTCTTCCTAAAATCGATGACTATTTCCTTGGTTTTCCCAACATTTAGTACTAAGCTGTTGTCAGTGCACCAAAGAATGAGTTGATTCACTTCTTCCCTGTAGGCCCCCTCATCTTCCTTCCTGATAAGGTGGTGTCGTCTGCAAATCTGATGAATCTATTTGACTGATGCATAGATGTGCAGTCATGTGCCAGAACTGTGAAAAGAAATGGACTGAGTGCACAATCTTGTGGGACCCCAGTGTTTAGGGTGATGCTGTTTGAGTGACGCTTTTCCAGTTCAAACTGTTTGTGGCCTTTCAGTTAGGAAGTGGATCTATTTGCACATTGTGTTTTTTATGCCTGGTTTACTCAGTTTAGACAACAGTTTCGGAATAACTGTGTTGAAAGCAGAGCTGAAATCCATGAACAGCAGGCGTATGTAGCAGTTCTTATTTTCCAGGTGGTCCGAGGTGTGATGCGTCAAGGCTATGGCAGCCGCAGAAGAACAATTTGGCCTGTATGCAAGTTGTAAATGATCAAATGCATTAGGCAGGCAGGATGTTATATAATCCTTCACCATTTTTTCGAAACACTTCATCATTACTGAGGTAATTGCAATTGGCCGGTAATCATTTAATGATGCTGGAGAAGACTTCTTGGGCACAGGGATGTAGTCAGTGGTCTTAAGCATTTGGACACTTTCCTGGCTGAGAGACATATTGAAAATGTCTGTGAAGACTGGTGCCAGCTGATCAGCACAGTTTTTAAGTAGCTTCCCTGGGGTTCTATCCAGACCAGCTGCTTTGCCTGGATGATCCCTATGTAATTTCTTGTGTACGCCTTCCAGGTTGAGGCATAGTGAAGTGGCATCTTCATTTGTGGGAAGTCTCTCAGGTGATGTTCTATCCGATTCCTCAACTCTGCTGAAGTACACGTTTAGCTTGTTTAAAAAGTCTGGGTTATCACCACATCACGTGGATGGTGGCTTATAGTCTGTGATGGCTTGGAACGTTCTCCACAACTTTATGGTAGTTTTCTGGTCAGAGAGGTGTTTCTGTACTTTTAGACTACAGGCCCCGTTTTGCTACTCACACCTTTGTTCAAGTAAGCCCGAGTCTTTTTCAAAGCCTCTCTGTTTCCAGCCTTAAAGATAGCATTATATGCTCTCAGTAATTTGTATGCCTCACTGGTGAGTCAGGGTTTTTGGTTGGCCCTGATGGTTACATCCTTCAGTGTAGTGACATCCTCAGTATGTTTTGTGATGTATCCCACAACTGTTTCAGTGTACTCATCCAAATTAATACACTGATTTGTGGTGGCAGCCTCTTTAAATAGATTTCAGTCAGTGCTTTCAAAGCAGTCTTGCAGGGCCAAGACAGCACTTTCAGGCCAGATCCTCATTTGATTTCCAAAAAGTTTTCCCCTTACTAGCACTGGTTTATAGGCAAGGGATAAGCAGGATAGAAATGTTATCTGAGCTACCAAGATGGGGGTTGGGGACTCCCTTGAATGCCTGTTTGATATTTGAGTACACTTGACCAAGTGTGTTTTCACATCTTGTAGAGAAGTTGACATACAACTTCTCTACAAGAGGTGGTAGTTTGGTAGCAGAGTTTTCAGTTTGGCCTGATTAAAATCCCCAGCTAAAATGACGACACACTCTGGGTTTTTACTTTGCAAATCACAGGATAACTGGTATAGGCTGGTGAGTGCTTCATTAGTGTTTGCACTTGGAGATATGTAAACTGCAGTTTTAAAGACCACTGAAAACTCACCAGGCTTGAATGACTATATTTCTTTAGCCCCTGTCCTTAAACTTAGATCTGCTAAACTATAATGCTTTTATTTAGCATTATTTGGTTAGCATTGCCGCCTCACAGCAAGAGGTTCTCAGGTTCGATCCTCAGCTGGGGTGCCTTCTGTGCGGAGTCTGCATGTCCTCCCTGTGGTCGCGTGGGTTTCCTCCAGGTGCTCTGGTTTCCTCCCACATCCTGAAGACATGCTGTAGATGGATTGGACACTAAATTGGCCCCAGGTGTAAGTGCGTGCATGTGCGCCTTCTGTGGAAGGTTGGGCGCCGGGCTGGCAACTCGACATTGTAAAACTCCACCGCCAATCATGAGCGGACAGGTGATCCGCTGTGGCGACCCCTAACTGGGAAAAGCCGAAAGAAGAAGATTTCTTGACCAGTAGATGGCAGTGTTTTACAAGTTTACCACAATGGTTTTGTTTCAACATAATTTAAAACTTTAATGTAACACATCTTTTTTACTTATTTCTGTTATATCACATTTGATGGCCTGCATTTTATGTATTTACATATTAATTATGTGATTCAATGTTTTTTAAAACCTGATTTTTTAAAAAAATCTGTTACTGTAACAAGTAACTGTTTTAGGAGTTTTTAGAGTTGCATTTTTACAGTTGCACTTTGAATGCACTACATTCAATTATACTAAATGTTTTAATTGGTTACTTGTTTTGTCAATGTGAAGGGAGGATTATTTAAGGAGATTACTAGCTTGGTTAACTATTCATTCTGATGAAGTCTAAGGACGAAAACGCAAGTTATTGTTTTGTGGCGTTAAATAAATCTTTTTGGTTCACTGACCTGAAGAGGCATTTTGTTTGCTGGTTCTGCAAGTGCTTTGGTTTGTAGTGATGTTGGTATTGTTTCCAAGATCTTTTTCCTTCTCAGTTGTATAGAATGAAAATTGACAACACCAGATCTCTCAATTCAAGTGAAGCAGAGCTCCTCAATAACCCTATTCAAGCGCATCCTAGACAATTGGATGGGAGACAGTAAATTCACCCTGGGGGTGGGCACCTATGTTGCTCAAGGACAGTGGCAGTTTGTGCTGATCATAGACTCTAACCAAGGTCAATTGGAGAACATGGGCAGAACATGGTTAGGCTTATAAAGGCCCTAGGGCCATTAACCTAGTAACCTCCTATGAATATACGAGTTAAAACCATATACACACACATATATATATATATATATATATATATACATACACACACACACATATATAGAGAAAGAGATAGGAAATTCATCCCGGGGATCACTTCTGTGGCAAGGGTTGCCTGATTTACGACTGGCCAGGTAGGGACAAAAAAAAAAAAAAAAAAAAAAAAAAAAGTCTTCCACACTAGGTCTTTAATGCGGAACATCAGAGTTCCACATTAAACAAAAGTAGCTCTGTGTTTATTTTTTTTGATTGGCCCGGGCCAATCAAAAATAAACACGGAGCTACTTCTGTTTAATGCGAAACATCGCAGTTCTGCATTAAACAGAACTAGCTCTGTTTTGCGATTTTTTGATTGGCCTGTATACCGGTATACGGGCCAATCAAAAATCGCTAAACATGGAGCTACTTCTGTTTAATGTGCAACTGCAATGTTCCGCATTAAAACACAAGAAGCTCTGTCTTTAGCGATTATTGACTGGCCCGTATGCCGGTATAAGGGGAAATAAAAAAAAAAAAGCGGAGGCTGCCTGGGATTTAAACTGGCAGTGCGGGACTTGGGATCAGGCTGCTGATCCCGGGACAGTCCCGCCCAAATAGGGATGTCTGGCAACACTGTCTGTGGCTCTGCTTGACAGGGGCACAGGAAAATAATTTTCTTGGGTGGCAAAAGCCAGGGTACCATTTTGGCCAGGCTTATATAGGCCCTAGGGCCAATAGCCTAGTACCTACCTATGAACCTATATATATATATATATATATATATATATATATATATATATATAAATATATTTATATATATATTCATATATGTATCTACAGACAGATATATTTATGTATGTGCGTGTGTGTTCAAGCTCTCAAGAGATTGAAAGAGACTGAAAGCTTGAAATACTGGCTGAGGACTTAGAAAAACAAATTTTTCAAATGCTGCCAGTGTTTGGATACACCAGACTGCAATACAGTGAGGAATTCCTCCTGCAAAAAAAAAAAAAACTTTTGTTTTTATTTAAACCTTTGTGATTCAAGTTACTTTGCTTTTGAACATTTTTTTTTTTCAAAACAGGTTTATTGTTTTAACATATAAGAGAAATATCATAACAATTTTATACAAGTAATTAAAAATAGGTATTATTATAATATTCAACAAAACAACTAAAGTATTTACAAAGACATCCACTACAATCAGATCAATTAAACTAAAATATCATGCTATTGAAATTAGAATTGTTTTAAGAAATTTTGTAAATTATCCCATACAATATAAGATGTTTTTCTAGTTGTTCTTGTCCTAATTGTGTTTATTTCCATATGGCACACTATATTCATAACATTTTTAAATTCATTGAACGAAGGAGGTGTATCTGAAATCCAATTTCTAGTTATTATTTTCCTAGCCACTGCTAGAATAGACCATAACAAGGGAAGCTTAACCTTTTTAACACTTTGAGGTACAGGTGTGTTGAATAATAAGAGATTTAGAAATAATGAAATTATCTGTAAAAAGAGCCTGCAAAAATTCATTAATTGACTTCCAGTATTCTTTCAATTTTATACAGTCATAAAACATATGAGCCCAGTCAGCATTAATTTCTACATTACATCTCTTACATAAATGATCTTTATTTTTTATTTTATTCATCATCAAAGGTGTATAAAAAGATCTATGTAAAAATTTCCAGACAATGGAAGACGTAGTTCTATAAGCAGATTCCAATATATATTGTTTATCTTGTTGATTTGGTGGGTCCCCATTAATAGAAGTGAAATTCCAGTATGAATCTACACTGTAAAAAGTTTCTTGTCTGATAATTTTGTGTATGTATGAAAGTTTACCTTTATCAGGAACTTTATGTTGTAAATTTAATATCAAGTAATCAATCAGTGTTGGAATAGATTATTTAACTGTTACAGACATTAGATCTATTTTATTAATGAGATGTTGTCTAAAGGTCTGAACCTCTAACCAGCAAGTTTCTCTTAGATCAAATTCTTGTTTTAAGAAATCTAGATTTTTAACTTTATTATCAGATATCAACTGATACCAGTACTTTAGATCATTATCTATAGCTAAATGAGTTCCTTCAGAAGTAGATGACAAAAGCATACCCTGAGTATACATTATAGGGAATACAATAAAATTCCATTCCCTATACTTAGGGTGCATGAATATAAAGTTACGATAGCTAATAATAATATTTAATGGGTAACAAACCATATGTTTAGGTGTAATAGGTGAAGTACAAAATTCCTTTAGTAACCATAACATGGAGTTATTTACAATCATATTTTTATGTGTTAAGGAGATTTTCATGAAGTGCATACTAATTGGCTCCCAATAATCTTTCCATTTTATGACATATGACTGATCTATTAATAAAGTAATAACTTTTACAATAGAAGAGATAGTATATAAATTAAAGTCTGGAAAAGAAATACCCCCTTGAGACCAGCTATTAGTATGTTTCTTTAATGCAATCCTAGGTCTATTAGGTGCCCATAGGAAATTTAACATTAGTGTATTCAGTTTCTTGATAATTATTTTTGTAGGTGGAAGTATTATTGATTGTATTAAGTATAAAATCTTGGGGAATATTATCATTTTAATAATTGTAAGTCTCTCCTCCATAGTAAAAAACATATTCCATTTATTAAAAAGATTTTGTATATTAAGAAAACAGGTATTATAATTATTATATATAATAGATTTAATATCTTTAGATAGTATTATACCTAAATAAGTTATCTGACCTGAATTGGGTACATATTTAGTAAAATCACTAATGAGAATATTTTTTCGTGTATATATAGGTAGTATTTTAGTTTTTTCTTCATTGAATATTAAACCAGAAATACTTTTAAAATTCATCATTTTATCAAATAGAGACTGCATAGAAGAATTAGATCCTGCTGATGTAATTAGAACATCTGCAAAAAGTTGAATTTTGGATGTTGTATTTTCATCTATTTCAAAACCCTCTATGTCAGTACTGTTTCTGATCAAATTAGCCCAAGGCTCCATTACTAAAGTGAATAATAGTGGAGAAAGTGGACATCCTTGTTTTGCACCTTTAAGAATGGGTATTTTTTGTGAAACATATGTTCCTACCTTAATATAAGCCAACGTTCCTTTGTATAAATGCTCAATTAGATTTACAAATGCATCTGAGAAGTTTGTGCACTTCAGTAAGGTAAACAGATAGTCCCAACTTACTGAATCAAATGCTGAACTTATATCAAGACTAATAAGTGTTAAATCTTTCTTTTTCCTATTTGCAAAATCAATTAATGTTAAAGTTCTTCTTATATTATCAAACGTATTTCTATTTACAATGAAGCCTGTCTGATCTATATAATGCCGGGAATGATTGTCTTCAATCTATCAGCAAAAATACTCAAACATTTTATAATCAACATTAAGTAATGAGATGGGCCGATATGAAGAACATCTAGTTGGACCTTTATTAGGTTTTAAAATTGGCGAAATAAATGTATATTGCCAAGATGGAGGGGTTATTAACTCAGTTTGGGCCAAAATAAAAACCTTATGTATTAATGAATATGTACTTTTAGAAAGGATTTTATATATCTCTGGTATAATACCATCATTACCCGGTGCTTTGTTTGATTTAAGCTTATTTATTTGTGTAATAACTTCTGTATATGAAATACTCTTGTCCAATAGTTTAATCTGTTGTTTATTAAGCTTTTTATTCATGTTTGTGGTTATAAACTCCTTTATTTTATCTTTAGATTCCATGTTAATGTTATTATGGTTCATTTTGTGAAAGTGATTTCTAAATTCATCTAGTATTTCTGGTATACTAGAAACATTCTTCTTTTTCCTTAGAGAAAAGATTTCTTTGATATGGTTTTGTTTATTTAACCTTTTTGTTTTATTTTTAAGTCTATGTAAGTATTTGGGGCTTATTGAATATGACAAAAACTTGTATTTCTCTAAAGTTATTTTAACTTTATGAGTTAAAATTTCTTTGTATTTCTCATTTAGTTTATTTCTTCAATAACTTTCTTGTCCATAATATTTTCTTTATTATTATGTTTATAAGAGTCTAATTTACTTTAGGTTCATAGTTCATAGTTCATAGTTTTAGTACTAGGCTAACTGCCCTTGCGAGCCATTTTAAGCCTAGCCAATTATCCCTTGTGAGACTCAAACCCTGCACCTTCTTTTGTAGTTTGGCAACCTTAACCATTTACCCCCCAACCCACCCTATATATCTAACAATTCCTTATCCCAAGATTTCCTTTTATTATTATACCATCTGATACTTTGTCCATATAGATATGAATTTAAGGCATCCCAAACAAACAATGGAGACTTCAGGAGTATTATTTATGTCTAAAAAATGTTTTACTTCTGAAAGTATATATTCTTTATAGTCTTTTAGTTGAGTTAAGTGTGCTGGTATCCTTTTGATCTGAACATTGAGTATTTTTTATCATGAATTCAAAAACAATTGAATTATGATCAGAGCTTTTGAACATTTTTGATGTGAACTGTTTTTGTCTATGTATAGTTCGAACTCTTGGCACACTCGCTCGTGCACACACAAATATTTTCTATGCTCTGAAAACAGCTGCACATTTGTATTTGTTTTACTCATTTAACGCAGAAAAGCAGCCTTTTTCAAAGACAACCCAGGCGTACTGTATGGTTAAGTGATTTGCTCAGTCACAACAAACATACGGAGGTGGAAGGACTCAAAACCTTGTAACCCTGGAAGCAAATTACTTGCCTTTCTAGCTAAAGCTCAAGTTTATTTTAGTGCTTATTTCCTTAAGCACTTTGCAAAACCAGCAACTCAAAATTATGTTACATAATTGAAATCCAAATGTACAGCTGTGATGTATGCAAAACACTTGCCAAACATAATTCTCACCAGATGGGAAACACTATTTCAAAGACACTAACTGGTGGCAAACATTACATTAATAAAAAAGCAGTATTGCTAAAGCCATTAGAAGTTAGTACTACCACCAGTAAAGAACAACTCCTGGTCTTTAAGTTCTAAAAAGTCGATCAAATTGTGTCCAGTAATAAAAGCTGCTAACCAATATTGAAACAGTCTCCTAAACCTATTCTACTTTAATTAACAGCATCTATGACTATGCAAACTTAAAACAGTATAACAGTTTGTCATGAGATATTAATTTACAGCATCCACGTCCTCTCACCCAGACAAACTGTAGAAACATTCCATATTCAACCACCATGCAATGAAATCCAACTCTTCTACTGATTACAGCTGTCTTAAAATTAACAGTAAAAAGTCCCACAACTTAACAGCACAGCAGCATTCTCCTTTTCTAACAGCCACATAATTCAACACCATAACATCAACAATACAGCAATAACAAAACAGAAAATCTCAGGACATTGCAACACTCCCCACCAGTCCTGTCTATTGCACTGTTACCAGTATAACATGTTCACTGGGCTATCAATCTCGAAACACAGCAACACACTCCTTACTCACCTCCTACATCAGCTAAATTGCTCCACCATCCCATTACTCAAGATGTATATAAATCACTATGGACTAACAGCTGTTAGAATGCAAAAATTGAAGTTATGTTCTTACCATAACGTTCCATGTTAGTTGTCTTCTTCTCGCCTTCTTCTTGCTGGATGGGTTCGGAGCCGACCTCGGCTCCGACTCGGCCACTCTAAAAGCTCGAGAGTTGGTTCCACCGGCTCGAGGCTCCCCTTATATCCCACAATGCTAGGCGAGAGTTACCTCAGATCTCGTTTGTAAGCTAACCCCAGCTTATAATAGTAACAGAATAACTGTAAAACAGAATCCACCTCTAACAACAGGAAGAAAAAGGGTGACCTACATCCTGAACCAAGAAATATGCATAATAGCATATGACTAAGAAAGAGGTGGTAGAAAGAGAGGTCACGATCACAACTCCTCTAGGTCTGTCCAGGCCAGGGGGAAGGAGGGTGGGACGCAAGAAGAAGGCGAGAAGAAGACAACTAACATGGAACGTTATGGTAAGAACATAACTTCTATATGTTAAGTTGTCTATCTCGCCTTCATTCTTGCTGGATGGGACCGCGTCCCTAGCACCTTGTCCCGGGTGGCCTAACGAAACAGACTCCTGAGAACAGTGGAACCAAAATTAGCTCTATGCCTAGAAGCTAAATCCAACTTATAATGAGAAATAAAAGTGTGAGGAGTAGCCCAAGTAGCAGCTGCACAAATGGTGTCAATAGGCAGTCTGTCTTGGAAGGCTAAAGAAGTAGCCAAAGCTCTGGTGGAATGGGCTTTAGGTTTACTAGGCAATTTTTGTTGTCTAATTTCATATACCAGGGAAATCAAAGATGTTAGCCATCTGGATAATGATACCTTTGAAACTGAAAGTCCCTTTCTGCTTTCCGCATAGGAGACAAACAGCTGATCAGATTTTCTGAATTGTTTCGTCCTATCCAAATAGTACCTTAATTGACGATGAACATCCAGGCAGTGTAATTTTTGTTCAGACCTATTTGAATACTCTGGGAAAAAGACAGGGAGGTCAATGCTTTGGTTTAGATTTGATGTTGAAACCACTTTAGGCAAAAAGGACGGGTTAGTTCGTAAGGAAACTCTGTCCTTATGGAACAAAAGATAAGGAGAACGACAACTGAGTGCCTGAAGTTCTGAAATTCTTCTAGCTGATGTGATAGCCACCAGAAAGAGAGTTTTCCATGATAATAATTTCAAGGAACATGAAGCTGCAGGTTCGAAAGGGGAAAGAATCAAAGAAGCAAGAACTAAATTTAGGTCCCAAGGAGAAGGAGGATTTCTTATAGGAGGTCTGAGAAGAAAAACTCCTTTCAAAAAGGCTTTGCAAAGTTTGTGGGACATTAGGGCAGATTCAGAAATACCCACATGGAAATTAGAAATAGCTGCCAATTGAACCTTAAGAGTAGATGGAGATGAACCTGCATGGAAGAGTTCAGCTAGAAAATCAAGGACTAGTTGGATGGAAGCGGTGAAAGGATCTATGTCCTTTCCTTGTGCCCAATATGAGAAGCGTTTCCACTTACTCAAATAAATCTTTCGAGATCAGTGGGAAAGGAGGAAATGCATACAGAAGTCCCCGGGGCCAAACTTGGACTAGAGCGTCCCTGCTGGGTTGGCCTGGTAAAGGGAATAGAGTGAAGTATTCTCTGCACTTGCTGTTTTGGGGAGTAGCAAAAAGATCGCAGCAAGGCTGACCCCACTTGAGAAATATCTCTCTCACTACAGTGTCTTTCAGAGACCACTCGTGAGGCATGAGTATAGCTCTGCTCAACTTGTCCGCAATGTGATTGGACTTCCCGGGGATGTGCGTTGCTATCAGAAAACGCTGAGAAGAAATCGCCCATTGCCACAGTCTGAGTGCTTCTCGACACAGGGGTTATGATCTGGTTCCGCCTTGTTTGTTGATGTACCACACTACAGACATATTGTCTGTCTGGATTGCAATCGTTCCCAAGGGAAGAGAGTCTTGAAGGGCTTGCAACGCTAAAAGCACTGCTCTCATCTCCAGAACATTTATGTGCAAGTGGCATTCGTTTGGTTGCCATGTGCCCTGGACTGTCCTGCCCTGACAATGCCCCCCCCCACCCGATCAGGGAGGCATCCGTTGTCAGAGTAGCAACCGGAGGAGGTGGAACAAATGGTCTTCCCGACAGGAGCTGGGGGGAAGACATCCACCACATGAGATGCTTTTGCACGCTTGCGTGATCATAATGGTGTGAGACATTGGAAGTTCCTGGTATGACCATTGAGAAAAAAGCATCCACTGAAGGATCCGCATGTGGTATCTGGCCAATGGAAGGAGAGGTATGGCCGCTGCCATGATTCCCAACACCTTTAGAACTAACCTGGCTTTGGCTCTGTTGTTGTTGAGAAGAAGTGACACCAATTTGTGAATGTCTGATATCCTTTGGTTCATTAGCCTTGCAGACATGTTTATAGTATCTAAATTTACGCTTATGTAGGTAATAGTACGACAAGGCGACAAAACAGACTTTTCGCAATTTATTGAAATACCCAGTTTTTGACAAACGCGAAAAGTATAATCTCTGGCCATCAGAAGGAGATGCTTGGTGGGAGCTGTGAGAAGCCAATCGTCCAAATATGGAAACACCTGGAATCCTTGTCGTCTCAGGTGAGAAGCTACCACTGCCATGCATTTGGTAAACACCGGGGCAGTGGTGAGACCAAAGGGCAGGGCCCTGAACTGAAAATGACTGGTTCCCAGCCTGAAGCGGAGGAATCTTCTGGAGCGCCTGTTCATTTTATGTGATAGTACGCATCCGAAGGTCTATAGAGCACATCCAGTTTCCTTTGCCCAAAGGGAAGAATGGATTGCAGCGTGACCATCCGAAATCTTGTTTTCTTGACTGATTTGTTCAAGACACTGAGATCCAAAATCGGTCTCCAGTCCCCTGTTTTCTTTGGAACTAAAAAGAACCTTGAGTAGATTCCGGATCCTTGTTGGTCTGCTGGCACTGACTGAATTGGCCTTCTTGCAAGCAGTTTTGAAATTTCCAAAGCTGCTATATCCCTTTGAGCGGGTGGAACATCTGGAAGGGATTTTGACTGATTTGGAAAACGAAGAAAGGGGATAGAATAGGCTTCGAAAATGATGGACTGTACCCATTTGTCTTGAGTCAGGGATAGCCAGGCTTCTGGATACAGTGACAATCTTCCCCCGACTGCCTCCGAAGATGGGCAGTCGGGCAACACCTCAGGGATGCTGAAAGGGCTTGTCAGGAAAAGCTTCCCGATTGCCCTGGTTCTGCGGACCCCCCCTGCCCCTAGGGCGTCGTCTACCATTGTTATTCCCACCTCTGCCTTTGGTAGGAAAACGACTCTGTGCGTCAGGCGAAGTCCCTTGAGATTGTTTACGGAACCACATCTTCCCACCCTTCTGGCCTTTGGGGTAAGGCCTAGAAGGAGTCGAAAACGGACTCCGGACGGCAGAAAGGGTCGTGCCAGGAGACTCACACCTAGGCAGGGTTTCTTTCGCTTGAGGACCGAGGAGAGATGATCCATCAAAAGGGAGTTCGTGAAAGACGCCTTGAAAGGGTCCAAAATTGCATAGCCGCATCCAGGCGTGCCTACGTAAGGCTACACCTGTCCCTGCGGCTCTGCTCGCTCCATCGGCCGCATAAGAGAGGAGGCGCATGGAGGAGTTAGATATGGAATTAAGGGTAGCCAGCTGCGTGTTCATTTTTCTTGGAAACCCGCAGCTGTAGGATCCTTTAACATTTCACTCGCTTCTTTGATCAAGTCCCTTTGAAGACGAGTGAAATGGCACAGGTAATTCAGCGACGCATGGTAAATGTCGCTGAGGAGAACATCCGCTTCCACCTATCCATGGACCTAGATTCCTTGTTAGGTGGATGGACAGGCACTGAAGGATCAGCCAGTTCCTTCTTTGTGGCAGCAGCTACCACCATAGCATCCACAGAAACTCCTTTTGATAAAAATTGCTTGTCTGATGGAGCTGTGATGAATTTAGAGGGTCTCCTGGGAGTGGGGTCCACTGAATCAGGAGCCGCCCATGCCTTCTTAGCAACCACCTGCATGAGGGGGTCAAGGGGGACACCCAGGAGGTGGAAGGACGAGAGCCAAACGCCTCAAGATACACAGATTCGTCCTCCGAGGGGTTGAGGGCTGGCCAATTTCCCCTCTGTTTCAGGATCTCCAGAATGTCTGCAAATGAGACATCTTCAGAAGGGGAACGGGGGGAACCCTCAGAATCATCCAGATCTGTGTCTGACGTGATAGACTCAGGTGAGTCAATGTGTTTCCTCTTGCACTTCCTCTTCCGAGGGAGCTCTTCTGCCAAATCAGGAGAGGCCTCGGAAGAGGATGAAATCCCCACAGGGGGCTCCTGAGGAGCTGGCTCTCTGCGGTCCGGGATGAGAGAGTGAGTCGACTTACCCTGAGGCAGCATAGAGGGAGGGGCGGACGGAGCCGACTGTGGAGTAGAGCCAGGCTCTAACACACTCCGCATGACCTCGAATGCACCCCTGTCAGGCAGAGCCAGAGGTCCCCGCTCCGAGGAGCTAAGAACCCCCCTCGGCACCGACAGTGATGGCTCCGAGGTCGATGTCGGAGCCGAACTCACCAGCGCCGAAGCACCGAGAGGGAGAGGGGGGTCGGACAAGGGTCCGATGCCACTCACCCCCTCGGAGCCGACGAGGGAAGTCCGGCGCCGAGATTCCTCCAAGGAAGAAAACGGAGCCGACGACAATTGTCTCGGCTCCGAAGTAATCACAGTCTCGGTTCCGACGCGACCCGGCTCCGAACTCAAGAGTCGAAGGAGGAAAGAGTTGATGGGCCGGGGCCGGCACCGACTGATGAGTCGGGCTCTGAAGCATCTGGGCTAGTGCCTCGGACTTAAGTAGTTGACTCACCACTCTCTGAAGGTCATGATCGGACAGCCTCGATGACCTAGAGGAATGAGACCTTTGGCTCCGTTCAGACAGCAGGGGAGATCCTGGAGCCGAATGAACGGAGCCAAGAGAAGGTGACCTAGACCTCTTTCTAGTTGTCGGCTCCGAAGGTCTTGTCGGAGCCGACACGGGTACCTCAATAACCTCGGGTCCCGCCGGAGCCGAGGAAGCCACAGAAACTGTGGACTGAGACTTATCGGCTCCAGCCGGAGCCGATAAAGGCAAAGGTTGAACAACCTGAGGTCTCGGCTCAGAAGCCGGAGCCGAAGACCTCGATGCCTTAGAGGGCTTCCCTGTTGAAACTGACAGGGAATCCTCTGGCTTCAATAAGCCTCTCAGAATCAACTTGTTTTTTCTTTCCTGCAGGACCCTGGGGCAGAAGCCATGGCACACAGCACAGGAGTCCTGCAGGTGCAAAGGCCCCAGACAATAGACACAAGAAGTGTGAGCGTCTGTCAGAGACATTTTCTGACAGCACGCATCACACTTCTTGAATCCGGAGACCTTTGCTTCTTTAGACATTACACTAACTGACAGGTGTACACAAACACACACCCAAACACACAAGTTATACCCTGTCAGCAAAAAATAATTTTAGTAGTAATACTAGAATTAAGTACAAAAAATTAAAGTAAACTACACAAACACAAACACTCCACTAGGGAAGGGAAGGCCAAAGGCCCAAAGGAAGAACCAACGGTTCTTTTAGTAAAGAAACGGGAAAAATTAGGGTCGGGGATATAGTATTATGATCTACACTAATCTAGGAAGAATTTAACTTAAAAAAGGGGAAAAAGAGTAACTTTTAGAAGAAAAAGCTAACACTCACCAGGAACCGGTAGAAGCAACCAACCTCGAAGCTGTAGCGGCAAACGAGATCTGAGGTAACTCTCGCCTAGCATTGTGGGATATAAGGGGAGCCTCGAGCCGGTGGAACCAACTCTCGAGCTTTTAGAGTGGCCGAGTCGGAGCCGAGGTCGGCTCCGAACCCATCCAGCAAGAATGAAGGCGAGATAGACAACTTAACATCAATACTTTCACAATTTGGCCTCTGCCATCCATCTGATCTGGCAACGCCCTGGTGCCATTGTTAGGAGCAGAATTACATCAGAACAGACACTGCTGCACAATTCCAAGAAATCCTAACTAAACCAATAACTCTGACTTTGACTAATGTTCACAATTGCCATTCTCTTCCTAACAGAAAAAAAACTGCGAACTGAAGTATTTTAAGGAAATCAACAGCACATCTAACAGACCACCTCTTGGTAATTAAAAACTATTAATGCTAAGAAAGCTATCAATAAAGGGTAGATGATAAGGCTGTGCATCGATCAGATAATTAAAGCCTAAGAGAAATCAACAAGCAAAGCAAATAATCTCAAAATCTTACTTCAGAAGCAATTAAAGTATAGTTGTGTTAAGGACTTACAAGAACAGCTGATGTCCTACTGATCACTGTTGCAGTTTTCCTGACATATGGGTTGTCACTGCTGATGTCTGTGAGGGGTACCAAAGCTTTACCCCTTCCTAGTTCAAAAAATATATCAAATGGTATAAAGGACGAAACATGGCGGCACAGGTAAAAATAAAAACTTTAATGCAGGTAAGCGCTTTTGCACCACCACAATAGTGGTTCTTCAGACTATAAAGTAAGATAAAATCCAAACATTTAAAACTGGAGAGGCCGCAAAAGTACCTCACAAAGAGGATCCTAGGCCTCAAACACTTTTCTTATATGGACAGCTTCAAAAAACTCCAACTATTCTCTGTCTCATATTTGCCTACTTAGAGGTGATCTCCACTTGACTTATAAAGCCATGTCTGACCCAGCTCTGTTAGAAATGCTACATCTAAAGAAATCCCAATCCCTTCGCACCACACGCTCCAGAGATCTCACCCTCATTACCACAATCAAGAGAACGTACCACAAGCAACAGAACGTGCTGGAGGGACAGGTTCATAATCCAGAGACTGCCCATGCTATGGAATAGACTCTTCCCATACATGTCAAACAGAGCACCTCACTTGCCCTCTTCAAGAAAAATCTTGAGTGGATGGGAAATAGAAAATTCACCCCGGGGATCACTCCAGTGGCTCTACTCGACAGAGGCACTGGAAACTAAGGTCAGGTGGCACGATGCCAGGGTAATCCTATGGGCTAGGTTTGTAAAGGCTCCAGAGCCATTAGCCTAGTACACACCTATGAACCTAAGTTGGTTCAAAGGGAGGCACAGTAAGCTTTTCTAGCACAAAATTAAGATCCCAAGGAGGAGAAAGAGATTTCCTTGGGGTATAAAGATGAACTCCCATGAGGAAAAGCTTGATGTCTGGCCTAGCCAAAAGTGGAGGGCTACAAAGGAGGTAGGTATATGGATAAGTAGGCCAAGCCTGATCGAAGAAGCTTGCACGGGTATTGCAATACCATCATGACTATGTTAGCAGCACCAGAAGGAAAAACTATTCTATTTAGCTGTGCAAGCTTTTCTGGTATTAGGTCTCATAGTTTGTTGCAGGATTTGTACTACCTCTGTTTTATTATTTTATTTTACATTTGTTGACCGGGATTGTCCGACTGAGCTGAAGAGCCCTTTTTCAGCAGAGGCCCGGGGAGAAAAGCTCCGACATTTTAAACAATTTTCATTATAAATTAGCATTAAACAGCAAAATTACAGGATTATTACAATGCATTAAGTAGGAATGCAATGTTATACAACGTCAACAATTAGGAGGATAGCAAAACTATTTCAAGATGTATAAAAAGTAGTATGTCATTAAGATGAATATAATTTTTGGGGTAAGTGGTTACAAAAACCCAGTTTTATCATAATGTAGTTGCATGAAGACAATTACAACTGAATGTTTCTCTGAGGCGATTTCCTTAATAGATTTTTAGAAAACAGTAGAAAGAGTAGTCTAGGAAGATTAGAGAGAGAGCTAGTGAGAAGAGTGAGTTAAGGACAGAAGGTAGATTAAGGTATGAGAAAAGTAGGGGCTGTTTAAGGAGGGAGAGTGCAGTGGCAGAACCAGTGACTTTTAAAGTGCTCTTTGGTGGCTGTCTTAAATTGTTTAGGATGTACAAGGGTCCTGATTTCTAGTGGGAGCTTATTCCAAGCAATAGTAGGGTGATAGCTGTACTTGTTGCGCCCAAATTTAGACTTGGGTTTGTAATTTGTAGTAGGTCTTGGTTAGAGCTTCGGAGAGGTCTGGAGGGAGAATAATGGGAGATGAGAGGGGATAGTGCTGTGCAGTAAGAAGGCTGGTATAGAATAGCATGTATGATCTGGAGCTGACAGAGAAGAAGCTGGTGGGATAATTCAAGCCAGTTAAGGTGTTTTCTCTTCGGAGAAGAGATGCTTTTGATGGATTAAAATCCCATCATCCACAGGATTAGGCTCAGGGATGTTAGATTTGGGTGGAGCAGCAATCCTTTTCAATGAGTAATCAAGTCCAGCTGCAGAGGAATCCTTCCAATGTCCTTTTGCTAGGTGAAACAGCATGGGGAACCACTGTAGCCTTGGCCAGAATGAGGTCAGTAAAAGGAGTCTGGGTGTCTCCTTTTGTACTCTGAGAAGAATTTCTGGAAGGAGAAGCAGAGGAGAGAAACATCCTTGTCCACTGGAAATAGAAGGTATGTGTCCTCAAGCCTGTGGGACAAGGATCCCTGGAGCAGAACTAGCAGAGATGATGGTTGCTTGGGAAAGCAAAGAGGTCTATTTGAGGAGTGCCACACTGAAGTGTGATGTTGTAGAAGACCTCTCTGTACAAGGTCTACTTGTAGGGGTCCTCCATGGAGCAACTTAAAACACTCTGGTAGAGCACTGTAATGAGAGGGGATGTATGTGGCTTTGAGTGTGATGTTCATCTGTATTGCCACATTCCAAGACTTCTGTGCTAATCTGCAAAGTTGGTAAGACCTGGTGCCTCTCTGTTTATGTACCACATGACTTTGGTGTTCTTTGTGTACACTTGGGAGTGGTCATGGTCTCCAAAGGTGGGCGAAAATCTGAAGAGTTTGCAGAAGAGTCCTCATTTTCTTCAGGTTGATTTCTTGTTTCAGGAACTGGGGTTGACATTTTCTCTGCATTTCGTTATGATCCTGTCCATGCCACCCCCATGCCTCGTCTGAGGTGTCCATGGGAACCTGCTGATGAGAGGAGGAGGTCTGGAAGATAACCCTGGGTTGAAGATGACCTGTTTCCTTCCACCACATAAACTCCTACTTGAGAAAAGGAAGGAGGGGAAATCAAGGTGTCAGACAGACGGCAATGTTAAGACCACACAGTCTGCAGGTACCACTGGAGCCTGGCCAGTGGGAAAGTACAGTTGTGTAGATGTTAGAATGTATTCACTGTTGCAGTCATTACATTTGGGTTATCTGCTTGCAGGTAGCCCTAAGTCGGCCTGATTATCTTAGTCTTGGGTCCTGCGTCGGTTGCTGTCTCATCTTCCATGACGTCAGGTAGTCAGGGGGTATAAAGCATGCAGCAGACGCCATTACATCAGTTTTTCTTGCCCCAGATGTCAGGTGCCCCCATAATGGGAAGCAATTATATACAAGGTTACACCTCCAACAAAAAGCAAATGCACAGGAAAGCTTTAAGCATAGTAAGGTATAGTCAACAGAAGTCAGGTGACTGGAGGGAGGGTAACCAAGACTGCAACAGTGAATACACTCGAACATCTACATTTATGGCAAGTGTACACAACTGTACTATGTTCTTCATGTTTCACTGCTGCAGTCATTACATTTGGGTAGATTCCCAAAGTTAAGGAAGGGAGGAGGCAGTTAGACAGCATTAGGACCAGCTAAAAGGCCCTGCAAGACTGCAGTGGCAAAACCAGCTCTGGATTTAGAAAAGACTGGCAAGTGGTAATGCTTGGTGAAGGTATGTACAGAACTCCAGGTAGCAGCTTCTAGGATGTCCCTCCCTGTAGAGGTAGACGCAGCCCTGGTGGAATGAGGTCTTATCCCCTTGTTGGGTAGGCTTTCCATGGAGCTATAGCAGAAATGAATGCAATGGCCTATCCACTTAGAAATGGTTTGATTTGAAATGGCTTTCCCCCCTATGCCCCTGCAGCAAGTGCAACCAGCAGCTGTTCAGATTTCCTGAGAGGCTTAGTCCTGTCCAAGTAAAATCTAAGTTGTCTGTGCACGTCCAATGAGTGCAGTATTCGTTCCCCTTTGTTCTGTGGATTAGAAAAGAAGGTTGGCAAATGAATGGACTGATTAAGGGCCACACTGGATACCACCTTGGGCATAAAGGAGGGATTGATCCTGAAGGGCACACTGTCCGCATGAAAAATGATGAAAGGCTCCACTGCTATGAGGGCCTGTAATTCAGACACCCTTCTTGCTGAAGTGATGGCTATAAGGAAGGCGGTTTTCCAAGAAAGGAATTTTAACTCTGCATTTGCAGCTGGCTCAAAAGGAGGTAGAGTTAGTTTTTCCAATGCAAAGTTAAGGTCCTAGGCTGGAGTAGGGGCTCTCTACTGGGGTGGTCTTAAGTTTTGGCCCCTCTGAGGAATTGCTTCAGCAGTGGATGAGAGAAGAGTGGTGGCTCTGTATTATAATGAGCTGAAATGGCCGAGGCATGAATTATGATAGAAGAAAAGGAAAGGCCCTTTGTGAAGCATCTCAGTTAAGTATTGAAGAATATGCGGTAAATTGGGCACTTGTGCGCATCCCCCGAGTTTGGCTCCAGGAACAGAATCTTTCCCATTTTTCAGCATAGGATTTTCTAGTACTAGACCTCCTTGCGTCCAGGATGACATCCATCACTTGCTTAATGAGGGATGGTAATGGAGAGATCAGGTAATTTAGCCAGGCTGCAAGGTTCTGGGTTTGAAGCTGTGGGTGCAGAATCTGGCCCTCCTGCTGGGACAGCAGGGCAGGGGTCTGAGGCAGGTGCCATGGTTCCAGCAGTGACACTGCGGAAGAGGGGGTACCAGTGTTGATGTGGCCAGTCTAGTGCAATCAGTATTGTCCTCAGTTTGCCCTGTTTGATCTTTAGTAGCACTTTGGAGAGGGGAGGCAAAGGGGGAAAGGCATAGACTGATAGGTTTCTCCAGGTGAAGGACAGGGCATCCACTTTCCAAACTTGTTTGTGGGGAGTCCTTGTGCAGAATTTGTCCAATTGGTAGTTCTGAGGGGAGGCAAACGGGTCTATCCTCTGGGCTCTCCCATTTGTTTCTCAAAATGTTGAATATATTGGTTCCGGTTTCCACTCGTGTTGGTCCAGGAGATTTCTGCTTAGATCATCTGTCAGTGTATTTAGCTTGCCTAGCAGGAACTGAGCCTGTAGCTGCACTTGGGAGCTCAAGGCTGTGTTCCACAGAGCCATGGCTATTCTGCAGAGAGGGTATGAGTGGGTTCTCCCCTGCTTGATTATGTACCACATAACAGTGGTGTTGTCCGCCTTTACCAATAATTGTCCTGGAGGAATGTGGTCCTTGAAGGGGGTCAGGCATTCTGTACAACTAACATTGCTTTTTGATTGATATGCAGGTGCATTTGACTCTGGTTCCATTTGCCCTGAATGCACTGCCCTGCCAAGTGAGCCCCCCATGCATAATCTGATGCATCTACTGTTAGGGTCTGGGCGGCAGGGGGTAGAGTGAATGGCAGTCCCTTGTGGTGGCAGGCCTCTGCCCACCAAAGGAACTCTGTCTTTAGACAAGGGATGATAGGAATCATTGATTCTAGGTCCTGAGAATGTTGACACCATAGGCTTTTTGGATACCATTGCAGTTTCCTCATATGTAGTCTTTCATATGGAATTAGTAGAATGCAAGAGGCCATGGATCCCAGGGATTGCAGTATTTTGCTTGCAGATAGCTGGGTCTTTGTGGCCAGTAGTTTGAAGTAGGCTGTCAAATAAACTTGCTTCTCTGGCGTGAGGTAGGCTATCTAGGAAGTTGTATTCAAACTTGCTCCCAGGAATACAATTTGTTGGCAGGGTACTAGATGCGATTTCTTTTCATTTATGGTGTACCCCTGAGAAGTTAGCAGTTTCATTAAAAATGTCAGATGATTTAGTAGTATGTCCCAGATTTCTGCCCGAATTAGACAATCGTCCAGGTATGGGTATATTTGAATATTTCTTTGCCTGAAAAATGCAATGACTGGAGCTAGGCACTTTGTGAATACCCTGGGTGCAGGGCAGTGCAGAGAACTGATAATGCATGCAGCCCTGCACTGAAGCATAGGTATCTTCTGCAAGATTCCCTGATTAGGATGTGCAGGTAGGCTTCCTTTAAATCCAGTGTTGCCAACCAGGCATTTTTGCCTAGCATGGGAAGCAGCTGATGAAGAGTCAGCATTTTGAATTTTGGAATTACCAAATAGGTGTTTAGGATAGACAGATCCAGGATAGGACGTCAGGAATTGTCTTTTCTGGGAACCAGGAAAAATTTTGAGTAAAAACCTTGTCCCCATTCTTCTTCTGGGACAGGTTGAATAGCCTTGATGCTTAGAAGAGAGAGAACCTGCTTTTGAGCCTCTGCCCACTGATATGGGGGTAGGTCTGGCCAACCGTTTAGGGTTGGTAAGGAGTGGAATTGGAATCTGTATCCTTGGGAAACTATATTTAAAAAGTACAGTTTTGTACCTACCATACATGTAGATGTTCGAGTGTAGATACTGCTGCAGTCATTACACTTGGGTTATCCTGCCGTCAGGCGGTTCCCCAGCCGGCCTGAGTTCCAAAGTCTTGGTCCGGCGTCGGTTGCTATCGCCTCCTCCCTGACGTCAGTGCGACAGGGGTATATAAGATGCAGCAGACGCCATTTTCTTCAGTTTTTCTTGCCCCAGATGTCAGGTGCTCCCAAATAGGTAGGCAATTCAAATTGCTAATAAAACATACATAAGAAATTCAAACAACATACTTTCAGCTACCAGAAAATACTCCCCATAGGTAGTAAAAGGTAGAGGAACTAGGTACGTACTAGCCAGTAAGAGGGGAAGGAGGGAGGGTAACCTGGACTGCAGCAGTGTCTACACTCTAACATCTACATTTATGGTAGGTACAAAACTGTACTATGTTCATCGTGTGACACTGCTGCAGTCATTACACTTGGGTAGAATCCCAAAGCTGAGGTAGGGTGGTTGGTTCTATAAGGTATTAGTGGTGGCTATAAGGCCCTGCAGCACTGCAGAGGCAAAGCCAGCTCTGGATTTAGAGTATAGAAGCAGATGGTAATGCTTGGTGAAGGTATGCACAGAACTCCATGTTGCTGCTTCCAAAATATCCTTGGTAGGTACTCCTCTGAGGTAGGCAGTTGAAGTGGCTGTTGCCCTGGTGGAGTGTGATCTAATGCTGTTAGGCACAGGTTTTCCATGGTGCGTACAGCAGAAACGTATGCAATGTCCTATCCATTTGGAAATAGTCTGTTTTGAAATAGCTTTTCCCTGTGCTGCTGCAGCATATACTACCAATAATTGCTCAGATTTTCTGAAAGCTTTGGTTTTGTCCAAGTAGAAACGTAACTGCCTGTGAATGTCCAATGAATGCAGTAGTCTTTCCCCTTTATTCTGTGGTTTTGGATAAAAAGTAGGCAAGTGAATGGTTTGGTTTAGAGACGCACTTGAAACCACCTTGGGCATAAATGTAGGGTTAGTTCTTAAGGACACCCTGCCCTGGTGGAAAATGAGGAAAGGTTCCACTGCCATTAGTGCCTGTAATTCTGAAGCTCTTCTTGCAGAAGTTATTGCCAGGAGCAGAGCAGTTTTCCAAGAAATGTATTTTAATTCTGCTGTGCTAGCTGGTTCAAAAGGAGGTAAAGTTAAGTTTTCCAAAACAAAGTTGAGGTCCCAAATTGGAGTAGGTGCTCTACGGGGCGGTCTTGTGTTTTTAGCCCCTCTGAGGTACTGTTTTAGCAAAGGATTAGAGAAAATTGGTGGATCCGTGTTGTAATGTGCAGAGATGGCAAAGGCGTGGATCTTGATGGATGAAAAGGAGAGGCCTTTGTCCAGCATCTCAGTCAAATATTGTAGTATCTGAGGAATGTTTGGCACAAGAGGGTCAAGGCTGTAAGCCTGGTTCCAGACACAGAATCTCTTCCATTTATCCGAGTAGGCTTTCCTGGTACTAGGCCTTCTGGCCTCCAGAATGACATCCATAACTGCTTTGGAGAGAGGCATTGCTTGCATGGCTAGGGAATCTTCCATGCAGCTAGGTTTAGTGTCTTTAGCTGGCTGTGGAGTAACATTGTTGTGCTGTGACAGCAGATGCGGTATTTGAGGCAAAATCCAGGGTGGTCCTTGTGCTAAGTTTTTTAAGATTGAGTACCAGTGCTGGCGTGGCCAGTCTGGTGTAATCAGGATAATTTTTGGCTCTTCTTGCCTGGCTTTTATGAGTACCTTTGGGAGAAGAGGCAGTGGTGGAAAAGCATATACTTGTAGGTTTGTCCAGCTGAATGAGAGGGCATCCACTTTCCATGCTTGCTGATGGTAACTCCTTGTGCAGAATTTCTTTAGCTGGCAATTCATTGGGGAGGCAAACAGATCTATGTCCGGGCTCCACCATTTCTTTGTCATCATTCTGAATATTTGAGGATTCAATTCCCATTCGTGGGGATCCATGATATTTCTGCTCAAGTCGTCTGCCAGTGTGTTTTTCTCTCCTGGCAGGAATTGTGCTTGTAGATTGAACTTGATAGTTTAGAGCTGTGTTCCACAAGGTCATGGCTTGTCTGCAGAGGGGGTAGGAATGAGTGCCCCATTGCTTGTTTATGTACCACATAACTGTGGTGTTGTCTGTCTTTAGCAGTAGTTGTGCTGGATGCAACAGGTCATTGAAAGCTATAAGGGCATTTTGTACAGCTAGCATCTCTTTTTGATTGATGTGAAGCTGCCTTTGTTCTGCGGACCACTTGCCCTGAATACATTTTTCTGCCATGTGTGCTCCCCAGGTGTAATCAGATGCATCTGTTGTCAGTGTTTGCCTGGCTGTGGGTTGAGTGAAAGGCTGTCCCTTGTTGAGGTGAGCTTGAGCCCACCATCGAAACTCCTGTTGAAGGCAAGGTATTAGTGGTATAACTGTTTCCAAACTGAGTGTTGAGACCATAAATTCTTTAGGTACCATTGTAGTTTCCTCATATGCAGTCTGGCATATGGAATTAGTAGTATGCAAGATGCCATGAAGCCCAAGGCCTGCAAAATTTTTCTTGCAGGGAGTTGGGTCTTTGTTGCCATTAATTGAAAGTATTGTGTCAGTTGTCCTTGCTTGTCTGGCGTGAGAAAAGCCATCTGGGCCATTGTGTTCAAGCTGGCACCCAGGAATATTATCTCTTGTGAGGGCACTAGTTTTGACTTCTTTTCGTTTACTGTGTACCCCAGGCAACTTAACTTTTTTTTACAAACGCCAGATGCTGTAGAGGAATGTCCTTGCTCTCTGCTTGAATCAGGCAGTTGTCCAGGTATGGGTAAATTTGAATTCCTTTCTGTCTGAAAAATGCAATTACTGGTGCCAGGCACTTTGTGAAGACCCTGGGCGCAGTAGATAATCCAAAGGGCAGTGCAAAGAATTGGTAGTGCATTGGACCAGCTAAGAACCTGAGGTATCTTCTGCAGTTTTGTCTGATAGGGACATGCAGGTATGCCTCCTTGAGGTCCAAAGTCACGAGCCAAGCTTGCTTGCCCAGCCTGGGAAGAAGCTGCTGTAATGCCAACATTTTGAATTTCGGAACATCCAGGTAAGTGTTTAGTGAAGAAAGATCCAGAATGGGCCTCCAGACTTTGTCTTTTCTGGGAACCAGAAAGAGTCTTGAGAATCCTTGCCCTTGCTCCTGTGGTGGTATCTTTTGAATAGCTCCCATGTTCATGAGTGCCATAATTTGTTTTTGGGCCTCTGCCCATTGATTTACTGGCAGATTTGGCATTCCTTTTAGTCTTGGCAGAGTGTGAAAGTGGAACTTGTAATCTTTTGAAATAATATTGCAAACCAGTTTGTCTTGGGTGATCATATGCCAATTGTGATACAAAAGTGCCAGTTTTCCTCCCAAAGGGACTGTAAAAAGTGAGCTGTTTGGCAGCTGGAGTGGGAAGTCATTGGGGCTGTTTTTTATATGGTTGGTGCCTGTCTTCCCCTTCTTTCCGGCCTGATGCACCCCATTGTCGAGGCCTGTAAGGACCTTGTGGCTGACCTCTACCTCTTGGCCATCTGTATCTGCCCATTTGTGGTCTGTCATTAACTATAAAGGACCAATTCTTTGTTGGCCAGTTTCTACTAAATCAAAGAGGCTGAACCTGTAATAAATCCTTCACTGTTTGCATAGATTTTTGCCTTATCCTCCATTTTCTTTAATACCTCTTCTGCCTTAACTCCAAATAAAACATCCTGCTGTAAAGGTGCATCCAGTAATTTAGCTTTAACATGATCTGGTAACGTATGTTCTTTTAACCATGCATGTCTTCTAATGATAGAGCCTGTAACTGCTGCTCTGCATGAGGCCTCTAAAGAATCAAAACCACACTGCAAAGTATGCTTTCCCACTTGTTCAGCGGCATGCAATAAGTCCTGTATTTCTTTAAAATTAGGAGGATCTGTGTCTGGAAGCATTTTTTTTCAACTGAGACATCAAAAATTGCTGATATTTTAGCATGTGAAACTGGCAATTTAAGGCTCTCATTGCTAAAGCTGCAGACGTATATACTTTCTTTCCCCATCTGTCTAATGCTCTGGAATCTCTGTCAGAGGGAACTGGGTTGTTTGCTGAAGAGGCCTTAACCCCTTTGGGTCCCTGAGAAATAGTTTCAGGATCAGCAACAGGGCTTTTATACAGAAATTTGTGAGAGTCAGGGACTCTGTAATATCTGTCCGGTTTAAGTGGAGCTGGAGGTAAGGAATCAGGATTTAAGATGGATTCAGTGTACGCATCATCCACAATATCTAGCACTGGCGGAATAGCCAGGGGTCTGTGTTGAGGTAATAATAAGAAGTCTCTGAGCCTTTTCTTGGATTCTGAATAATCCTGGCCTTCCCAATGGAAATTCTCCCTCATGGTATGTAATGTTTCCCCAAAGGAGTAGTCCTCAGGCGGAGAGGATGATGGAATAGATTCCTCAGCATCAGAATCCTCATAAGGGGGTAAAGAGTATCCCAGGTCTGAGGAAATGGACCCCTGGTCGGATGAATCATAATCTGCATCCTGTCTAGGCCTTTTATCAGGTGGGGGATGGGAACCCCTGATCAGAGTGATTAGGTCTTCGGCCATTTTGAGCATTTGTTTCTTAGGCATGGAGGCCTGTCCTGCAGAATGCTGTACTTGTTTTCGTTTTTAAAGGAGGCTTTGACTTAGAAGAGGGTTTAATGCTTAGCTGCGTAGGTCTGAAGACACCCTCTGAAGCTGCAGGTAGCTCAGGTACTCTGGATCCCTCTGCAGGATCATTTTGGTCTGCTGAAAAGCTAGTGCGTCCGAAGGCCCAGCCATCTCCACGTGGGGGGCGGGGGCGGCCTGTGGTTCTGCAGAAGTGGTAGTCAGGGACTGTGAAGGCGCCTCACTGAAAACAGGAGAACCGGTGACTGGCCTAGAAGAGGCTTCGTCGTCAGTTTTGGGCCTCGGATGCCTGTCCTTGTCTTTGCGCTTTTTATGAATACCGGTCGTCGGAAGTTCCGACGGCATGGTATAATTAAATTTTCTGCCAAAGTAATATCGGGCAAAATTAAACCAACGTTTAATAGTGCGCTTATTAAACCTAGCACAAAAGCAACAACCAGTAACGGTGTGGTCTGGGCCTAGGCATGGGATACAATAAGAATGGAAATCCTTATGAGGTATTTGCTTCCCACAAAAAATACAGTTATTAACTTTTACTGACATCGGTCTGAGGCAAGAAAATGTTTCCCCAACGAGGTACTTAGCTTTGTAGAAGACTTCGGTTCTGGATTCGGAATGAAAATCTAAGGAGTAGGCCGACCGGCACTTGCGAACTGCTTTTGCTTTGGGCACCGCGCGGCAAGAAAGAGTGAAAAATGGAGTTGGCTGCATCTTGTATACCCCTGTCGCACTGACGTCAGGGAGGAGGCGACAGCAACCGACGCCAGACCAAGACTTTGAAACTCAGGCCGGCTGGGGAACCGCCTGACGGCAGGATATCCCAAGTGTAATGACTGCAGCAGTGTCACACAATGAATGAGAAGTTATGTACTTACCATAACGTTCCATGTTAGTTGTCTTCTCGCCTTCTTTCTTGCTGGATGGGTTCGGAGCCGAGGTAGCTCGAGAGCTATTTTTACCGGCTCGAGGCTATCCTATGTCCCATAATGCTAGGCGTGATATACCCAGATATATATATATATATATATATATATATATATAAAATCTACCTCTATACATCTAGAGCTACCAAGAAAAGGAAAGAGGTAGCTAAGGAGATAACTCTCATGATAGCACATCTCAGAAGATACTCTCGGTCTTGCCAGGCTAGGGGGATGGAGGGTGGGACGCAAAAAAGAAGGCGAGAAGAAGACAACTAACATGGAACGTTATGGTAAGTACATAACTTCTCAATGTTAAGTTGTCAATCTCGCCTTCATTCTTGCTGGATGGGACAGCGTCCCTAGCACCTTAGTCCTGGGTGGCTCAATGGAACAAACTCTCGAGTACAGTGGAACCAAAATCAGCCCTACTTCTAGAGGTCATGTCCAGCTTGTAATGAGAAATGAAGGTATGAGGAGAGGCTCATGTGGCTGCTGCACAAATGGAGTCCATTGGCAATCTTGCCTGAAAGGCTACTAAAGAAGCTAATGCTCTGGTTGAATGGGCTCTGGGCTTAATAGGGAGCTCTTTATGCCTCAATTCGTAAATCAACATGATGACAGAGGTCAACCTCCTGGACAAGGTTACTTTGGAAACTGGCAGGCCTTGTTTTCCTTCCGCGTAAGACAGGAAGAGCTGTTCTGATTTCCTCATCTGCTTGGTTCTATCCAGGTAGAAGCGTAATTGACATTGAACGTCTAGACAATGTAACTTCCATTCAGACCTATTGGCATAAAGTGGGAAGAAGATCGATGGTCTGACTCAAATTTTTTTCAGAGAGTACTTTGGGTAAAAAGGACGGATTAGTCCTAAGTGATGCTCTATCTTTGTGAAAAACAAGGTAAGGAGGGCGAACACAAAGGGCTTGAAGTTCTGATACCCTTCTCGCTGAAGTGATGGCTACTAAAAACAGAGTTTTCTAAGAGAGCAACTTTAATGAACAGGAAGCAGCAGGTTCAAAGGGAGGGAGAATTAAAGACGACAGCACCAAATTTAGGTCCCAAGGTGGGGGAGGATCTTTTACCGGGGGCCTAAGTAAGAGGGTTCCTTTTAGAAAGGCTTTACAAAGTTTGTGTGACATAATGCTGGTCTCTGACAATCCAATGTGAAAATTCGCAATGGCTGCCAACTGAACTCTGATGGTGGCTGAAGATCCCATTTGAAAAAGTTCTGCCAAAAACTCAGACTGCATGGACAGGGGCTGTAAAAGGGTCAACTTGTTTCTCCCCTGCCCAAACAGAGAATCACTTCCATTTGCTAGCGTAAGTCTTTCTGGTAGTAGACTTGTGCGAAGCGAGGATGGTGTCACGAACTGAATGAGAGATTGAGGGTAGCCTGGCTAGGTTTGGAAGTGCAGCAACCAAGCTGTGAGTTTGAGAGATTGGAGAGATTGATGCAGCCCGCCTGACTGACGTGTCAGAAGATCTGGCGCTGGGTCCAGATGCCAGGGTTGATCTAGTAGATGACGTTGCAGGAACGGGAACCAAATTTGTCGAGGCCAGTAAGGGGGCAACAAGGATCATTCTAGATCTCAAAATAGTTGCTTTCTGGATTAGATGAGTAATTAAGGGAAAGGGGGGAAAAGCATACAGAAGACCCCGGGGCCAATTGTGGACTAGAGCATCTCTGGGGGGGGGGGGGACCTGGGAGAGGGAAGAGGGTGAAGTCTGGGCACTTGCTGTTTTGAGGGGTTGCAAAAAGATCGCAGCAAGGCTGACCCCACCTCCTGAAGATTTTTTCCGCTACTAGCTGACTGAGAGACCACTCGTGGGGCATGAGAATGGCTCTGCTCAGCCTGTCCGCTATGACATTGGACTTCCTGGAGATATGCATTGCTACCAGAAACCGTTGAGAAGAGATCACCCACTGCCACAGTCTGAGTGCTTCTCAACATAGGGGATAGGACCTGGCTCCGTCCTGCTTGTTGATGTACCACACTACAGACATATTGTCTGTCTGAACTGCAATAGTCCCGGTGGGTAGAGAGTGTTGAAGGGCCTGCAACGCTAAAAGCACCGCTCTCATTTCCAAGACATTTATGTGCAGGTGGCTTTCGAAAGGCTGCCATGTGCCCTGGACTGTCCTGCCCTGAAAATGCCCCCCCCCCCACCCGATCAGGGAGGCATCCGTTGTCACAGTAGCCACAAGAGGAGGAAGGGCAAAGGGTCTGCCCTGAAGAACCTGAGGGGAGATCATCCACCACGAAAGTTGTCTTTTGCATGACTGAGTGATTAGAATGCTGTGTGACATTGGAAGCTGTTGAAAGGACCACTGGGATAACAGCATCCATTGCAGGATCCGCATGTGAAAGCGAGCTAGGGGGAGTAATGTGATAGCTGCTGCCATGAGACCTAGGGTTTTTAGTACGAATCTGGCCTGGACTCTGCTCTCTTGTAGAAGGATTTGAACATGACCTTGAATGTCTGAAATCCTTTGTACAGGCAGTTTTGCTGACAGTTCCACAGTGTTTAAAACAGCACCTATGAAGGTAATAGACTAACAAGGCAGACTTTTCGGAGTTCAGAGAGATACCTAGCTCATTGCAAATTTGGAGGGTATAATCTCTGGAATGAAGTAGCTGACACTTGGTGGTGGCAGTAAGGAGCCAGTCATCTAAGTATGAAAACACCTGGAATCCTTTTCATCTCAGGTGAGCCGCAACCACTGCCATGCATTTGGTAAACACCCTGGGGGCTGTGGTGAGGCCAAAGGGCAGGGCTCTGAAATGGTAGTGACTGGCTCCCAGCCGGAAGCGGAGAAACCTCCTGGAGCGCCTGTTCATTTTGATATGATAGTACGCATCCTGAAGGTCTATAGAGCACATCCAATTGTCCTGACCCAGGAAGGGCAGGAATGGACTGAAGCGTGACCATCCGGAATTTCGTTCTTTGAACAGACTTGTTCAGCCTGCTGAGATCCAAAATAGGTCTCCAGTCCCCTTGTCTTTTTTGGTACCAAAAAGAACTTGGAGTAGATTCCGGATCCTTGCAGGTCTGCTGGGACTGGCTGGATGGCTCTTTTTTCCTAGAAGCTTTGAAATTTCTAATGCTGCTTGATCCCTCAGACCGGGTGAAACGTCTGGAAGGGACCCTTTTGGCGGTTGTGGGGTATGAATAAAGGGAATTTTGTAACCCTCGGATATGATCGACCATACCCAATTGTCTTGCGTGAGGGAATGCCAGGCTTCTGGGTACAGTGATAGTCTTTCCCCGACTGCCTCCGAAGGTGGACAGTCGGGCAGCTCCTCAGGGGTGCTGGAAGGGTTTGTCAGAGGATGATTCTCTGCTACCCTGATCCTGTGGACCCCCCTGCCCCTCGGGTGGTGTCTATTATTGTTCCCTCCTCTGCCTCTGGAGGGAAGCTCACCACATGCGTCAGGCAGTACTCCCTGGGGTTTGCGAAACCTCATTTTCCCACCTTTCTGACCCTTAGGGTATGTTCTAAAAGGGGTAGAAAAATGGACTCCTACAGCAGAGAGAGTCTTGCCTTCCTGCTCGCACCTGGTCAATGTATCCTTCACTTGAGGTCCAAACAAGGCAGAACCATCAAAGGGGGTGCTAGTGAAGGACACCTTGAAGGGGTCAGCAAAATTACAAAGCCGCATCCAGGCGTATCTCCTTAGAGCGACGCCCGTGCCTGCAGCCCTACTTGCTCCATCGGCTGCATAGAAAATGAGCCGCATGGAGGAGTTGACAATAGAGTTTAGGGTCCCCAGCTGGGAGTTGATCTTTTCCTGAGACCCCACAGCTGATGGGTCCTGTAAGGTTATCACCCAGTTCCTTGAGAAGGTCTCTCTGGAGACAGGTGAAATGGCACAAATAATTCAGCGACCGCATAGCAAAGGTTGCTGAGGAAAACATCCGCTTGCCATACCTGTCCATAGTCCTAGATTCCTTATTAGGAGGATGGACAGGTACTGAAGGGTCAGCCAACTCCTTTTTAGTGGCCGCCGCCACCACCATGGCATCAACAGGGACACCCTTAGTTAGAAAGTGCTTGTCAGAAGGGGCTGTAATAAATTTTGTAGGCCTCCGGGGAGTTGGTTCCATAGTATCCGGAGCCATCCACGCCTTTCGAGCCACCACATCCATTAGCGGGTCGAAAGGCGGAGACACCCAGGAGGTGGAAAAGTGAGAACCGAACGCATCCAGGTATACAGACTCGTCCTCAGAAGGGTTAAGGGCAGACCTATTTCCCCTCTGCTTAAGAATCTCCAGGATGTCAGAAAAAGAGACATCCTCAGAGGGGGACCCTTCTGAGTCATCCAAGTCAGTGTCCGATGCGAAAGACTCAGGGGAGTCTACATGCTTCCTCTTGCATTTTCGCTTTCGAGGGGGCTCCCCTGAAGGATCAGGGGAGGCCTCAGAAGAGGAAGATACGCCCAATGGGGCTACCTGTAGCATCGGTTCTCCACGCTCGGGATCGTGAGAGCAGGTAGAGACTGAAGCAGGCACCATAGAGGGAGGAGCCGAAGGAGCCGACCATGGAGCAGGCACAGGGGGCAGCACACTCCTCATGACCTCAAAGGCCCCTTATCAGGCAGGGAAGGGGGTCCCCGCTCTGAAGAGACAAGGACTCCTCCCAACACCGAGAGGGACGGCTCCGAGGCCGATGTCGGGGCCGAACTCACCTGCACCGAAGCTCCGAAAGGGAGAACGGGGTCAGACAAGGGTCCGATGCCACTCGCCCCCTCTGAGCAGACGAGTGTGTCTCGGCGCCTGGATCCCTCCAAGGATGGAACCAAGGAAGAGATTGGAGTCGACGAGGGAGCCAAAAGGGGTGGTATTGGCTCAGACGGTCCCGACACCTACGATCTCCGGCTTCAAACTCACAGGAAGAGTCGGAGGAGGAATCGAAGAGGGAGTAGTGAAAGCCACTGCCTGATGAGGAGGGCTATGCAACATTTGGGCCAGTGCCTGCGACTTAAGTAGTCTGCTAACCACCCTCTCGAGGTCATGGTCCGACAGCCTGGAAGACGGAGAGGAATGAGACCTGTGACTCCACTCCGATAACAAGGGAGATTTCAGAGCCGAATGGACCGATTCCAGGGAAGAAGACCTGGAACGCTTCTTGCTTGAAGACGGCTCCGACAGAGTCAGAGCCGACTGAGGCCTCGAATCATCAGTTCCGGCCGGAACTGATGCAGTGGTAGTAGTAGCACCGCTCGGCAATGGCTCCGAACATGGAGCCGATGGTTTGGCGGGCTTAGAAGGTTTACCCGACGAAGGCTTAGCCAGGGAACCTTCAGGCTTTAACAAGTCGCTCAAAATAAGTTTATTTCTGCGTTCCTGCAGGACTCTTGGGCTGAACGCATGGCAGACAGAACAAGAGTCCTGCATGTGCAGAGGGCCCAAGCAATATACACAAGAAGTGTGACCGTCTGTCAGACATCTTCTGACAGCACGAGTCACACTTCTTGAAGCCCGAAACCTTAGTGTCTTTAGACATCCTGAAAAAAAGGGATGACTGTCAGACAAGGACAATTAAGGGAGGTCTAGTCATAATCAAACACACACACAAAAGTTGTAACAGACCAGAAAAATATAACAAAACCCCGCACTTATTAATACAATCTAACTAGGCACACACATACAACTACAGACAAATAAGTATGGAAGAGGATTGGCCAAGGGCCTATTAGGTGAGGGGAAAAAAACTATTAAAACTACCTAAGAGGGAATCCTAAACAGGGATTTAAAGGGTAGTTACTATAAAACACTATCGCCAATATTTTAACCCAAAAAGCTGACTAAAACCAAGAAAAAATATTAATCTAACCTGAGCCGGCAAAAAGACGCAACCTCGTAGCTGAAGCAGCAAACAAAATCTGGGTATATCACGCCTAGCATTATGGGACATAGGATAGCCTCAAGCCGGTAAAAATAGCTCTCGAGCTTTAGTAATAGGCCGAGTCGGAGCAGAGGTTCGGCTCCGAACCCATCCAGCAAGAATGAAGGCGAGATTGACAACTTAACATCATCCCATTTATCTTGGATAATGAACTCCCAGTTTTTTGCATGCAGGGCGATCTTTCCCCTTAAAGGAACAGTCAGTTGAGCAGGGCTTGGAAGGTTTAAAGTTAAGTCATTGTGACAGTTTACCATGGGGGTGGGGGGGTCTTACTACTTCCAGCTTTGGAAGTGGGAGCCCCCCCACTGCTTAGGCCTGTGAGTACCTTGAGACCGAGGCTTGGTTGGTCTGCTGGTTCTGGGTTTGGACTGAGAAGTCCTGGAAGAGGTAGGAAAGGACCAATTCTTAGAAGACCAGTGCCTACTAAATCTTGGAGGCTGTACTTGTAGGAAATATTTAACAGTTTGCATAGATTTAGCTTCTTCCTCCATCTTAAGTACTTCTTCTGGTTGGTTGCCAAACAGGTGGTCTTGGTTTAAGGGAGCATTCAGTAATTTAGTTTTAACATGATCTGGCAAAGTTTGCTCCTTAAGCCAAGCATGCCTTCTAAGTACAGACCCAGTGACAGCAGCCCTGCAAGATGCCTCTAATGAATCAAAACCACATTGCAAAGTATGTTTTCCAACTTGTTCAGCAGAATGCATTAAATCCAGTAATTCTTTATTTTCAGTACAGTCAGGAATCAACATCATTTTCTGTTTAAGCAATCCAATAATATGCTGCTGATGCTTTAACATATGAAACCGGCAGTTTAAAGCCCTAATGGCCAAAGTTGCATACGTGGAAACCTTCTTCCCCCATCTGTCCAGAGCTCTGGAATCTCTGTCAGAGGTGGCAAGGTTTTTGGCAGTAGTAGCCTTAATGCCTTTGGGTCCCTGTGAAATGGTCTCAGGATCTGCAGTAGAATTCTTAAAGAGGAACTTGTGAAAGTCAGGTACTCTAATACCAGTTAGGTTTTCTGGGAGCCAGGGGTAAAGTGTCAGGGGCCAGGCTAGATTCCAAGAAGGCATCATCCACAATGTCCAGTACAGGAGGTTTAGCTAAAGGCCTGTGTTGAGGTAGGAGTAAGAATTCCCTAAGCCTCTTTTTGGAGTCAGAGTAATCCTGACTTTCCCAGCATAAATGCTCCCTAAGAGTATGCAAAGTTTCACCAAAAGAGAAATCATCTGGAGAGGAAGCAGGGGGAATAGAGTGCTCTGCATCAGAATCCCCATAGGTAGGATAAGGGCAACTCTTGGTCATCAGAAAAAACAGAAATCTCAGAATCCTGATCAGAAGAATCAGAAGGAAAATCAGTTCTAGGTCTCAAAGAGAGAAGGGTTGCTTCCCCTGATTAGAGTAATAAGGTCTTCAGCCATTCTAATTTGTTTTTTTAGGCATAGGGGCCTGACCATGCGGTCTGGGTGTCAGTTTTCTAGTTGTGGATCGAGATTTAGGCCTTGAAGAAGATGGCGCCGGTTTAATATGCAAGTCAGTAGGGCCTGAATATACCCTCAGAAGCCAGTGCCCTCACAGTGGCTCCGGACCCATCCAAGGTAGAGACATCCGCAGGTTCCACAGTCGAAAAAAGCATCTCGCGGCATACCGGACTCTGAATGGGTCTCAGTAGAGGCCTGCGAATCTGAAGTAGTGGGTATTGGGGGCTGCAAAAGCACCTCACTGAGTACTGGTGAACTAGGGACTAGCTTAACGGAAGCGTTGTCGGCAGCTTTGGACCTATGCTGCCTGTCTCCGTCTTTATCTTTGCATTTTTTTGGAATTTCGGTAGTCGGGTGGCTTACTGAAGCCATTTCTGGATAATTGCACTGAGTACCAAAATATTTAGATGCAAAAATGAACAGATGACGAATAGTTTGAGGTTTGAATAAGGCACAAAACCGACAGCGAGGAACGTCGTGGTCTGGGTCTAAGCAAGGAATGCAGTACGAATGAAAATCTTTATGAGGTATTTGCTTTCCACAAGAAATACATTTGTTAACTTTTACTGACATCTGTTTAGAGCAAGAAAGTTTCCCCAATGGGGTACTTAGCTTTGTGGAAGACTTCAGATCTGAAACTTGAAAATGAAAATTTCAGGAGTCGGCCGACCAGCAGTTGCGAACTGCTTCTGCTTCAGGCACCGCATGGCAAGAAAGACTGATGTAATGGCATCGGCTGCATGCTTTATACCCCTGACTACCTGACACCATGGAAGATGAGACAGCAAGCGACGCAGGACCCAAGACTTCGATAATCAGGCCGACTGAGGGCTAACTGCAAGCAGATAACCCAAATGTAATGACTACAACAGTGAAACACGAAGAACATCATGGTGATGGTGGCTGCCATGAGTCCCAAAGTACTGCATATCTCTCTTGCAGAGCAATGAGTTGCAGAGGAGAAGTCCTTTTAAATAATTGCATAGACTGAGAACCGTCTACTAAAGCAGGAAGGCATGTGCTTTCTGTGTGTATGGCCTGCATCCCAGAAACAGCAGGTCCTGTGCAAGAACCATGTGTAATTTTTGGTAGTTTATAGTGCAACCCAGACCGGTCAGAAGATTGAAGGTGAAATCAGGATGGTGAAGAAGACTCTTGAGGGGAAAAAGCATGGATCAGAAAGCCGTTGGGTAGGGTAATAATATGAATTCAAGTGTGGCAAAAAGCTACTACAGGTGTTCGGCATTTTGTGAACACTCTTGGGGCTATGAAAACACCAAAAGGCAGAGCAGTAAACTGAAAATGTGAGGAGCCAGAGGAAAGCCTGAGGAATCTCCTGAAACAGGGATGAATAGAAATGTGAAGGTAGGAGTCCTTGAGATCTAACGACACTGAGAAAGCCTGTGAGAGAATGAAAGGTAGAAGAATCTGAAAAAAGAGCATTTTGAAAGATGGTACTTTCAGGTAAATGTTCAGAATGGACAGGTCTAGGATGGGTCTCCACTGCCCTTCTTTTCTTGGAACTAGGAAAATCCTGGAATAAAACCCCTTTCCCATCAATTGTTTTGGCACTTGCTGGATGTTACCCTGATTCAAGAGGTCTTGAATAATGGTAGAATGGATATTTGATTTGGGAAACGCAGTAGGATGCCTTTCAGAGAAGTAAGGTTCTCCCAAGACATGGCACAGCCATCCCTGATGGAGTGGATCCACTTGTTTGTGGTAATAGCTTCTCACCTGGCAAGGGACAGTGACAGCCTTTGAGAAAGAGGGGCAATGGGGTTGGGGGACAGGAGAGGAATGCTGCAGGGGTAGTCATGTTTTTGTCTCCAAATGGAGGACTCCCAGCTACAGGTTCCCTTTGGATTTTTTCAGAGTATCTTTTCCTGGGAGTTTTCCTTTGTTTATGTTCTAGCCTTGGATTCCTTCTAATGAAGGAGGTAGATTTAGGAAAATTCCTATAGTATCCATGGACTGAAGAGAGTAGGATCTGTTTGCAGACTTTCACAGTCTTACCTTGGAGTGCTTTGAACAGACTGGCTGCCTGCATGCCAAACAGTAAGTCTTTGTACAAGGGTGAATCTAGAATCTTTGATTTAAGATCCTCAGGCATATGCCGACTGCTAAGCCATGCATATCTACAGATTCCGTGGCAGCTGCTCTAGAAGAAGCATCCACAGCATCACAACTGCACTTAATGCTCCATGTGGCAATCTGAGTGGCCTGTAAAAATAAGCCCCGCGTCTGCTGTAGAAGGATCCAAGGCAGTTTTGTTTAAGGAACTAAGAACAGAAATCCAATACTTTGTCATTTGAGTGTGGTAATTAATTGCCCTAAAGGCCAGGGTAGCAGAGGTGTAAAATCTCCTCCCCCCCCCCATCTATCCACAGCTCTACTATATTTATCAGTGGGTAAGGTATTAGCACTGGATAGAACCTTGGAGGGCTTATCTGAAGAGGAAAAGAGATACTGCAGAAGGGTCTCCCACAAGGTTCTTATAAAGACATTTCATGTCATGAGGAAACTTGTTAAAGCTGTTTGGTCTCTTCAGAGCTGGCGGTTGAGAATCAGGTACAGAAGAGGCTTTCTGAAGGTGTTCTGGAAAGCCTCAAGCACAGGAGGGACTTGAGAAAGGGCAGGGGGTATCTATCTCCAAGGGGGGTGTAAGTACCTCTTCTGAACATCAGAAATCTGTGAGGAATGCCAATCCAAGTGTTTCATCACACTGTACAGTTTCCCAAAAAGAAGATTCCTCTACATGGGAATCCGGTGAGAGGGAATCCCCTTCATCAGAAAAGACTTGTCCTAAAGAATGCAGATGAGAGGAACAGTCCAGAGAATGGTCAGAGCCAGAGTCCTGCTTCTTATCAGAGGAAGAGGAAACCAGAGTAGGCTTAACAGGAGTAACCTGTGGTTGTGGAAACAAGAACTAAGGGGGCTTCAAAAACAAAATAGTATGAATAGCCCTTGTGAAAAGTCTGTCCACTCCTTCACTCTAAGCCACATGCTTAGTTTAGTGTTCTGCCTTTTTTTTTTTTTTTTTATAAAGTACATCCTTTTGGATGAGATGTGGTGGTTTGGAACCATGTGTGATCTCTATTAGAGAGCCTAGGATTTCTTCTCTAACTAGAATTTGAATGGCTGCCATGCGGTCCTTCTGAAGTGATAACACATGGTTCCCTGAATAAAGTGGTACTCTGCAAGGCTTTAAGCTGTATCAGTCTCGGACAGAATCTCGTTAGTGGGCAACTGAACAGCAGTCTGACGTACTGCGGGTTCTGAAACCTCAATGGGTACATGTTGGATTCAAAGACTAGAATGCAGATCCACTCAAGGCCTTTTAATTCTTTTCTTCAGAAACAGAGGGATGTCTGATGAAGACAAGTTAGCCATCTTGGATTGGGTCTTGAGGAAAGTGCTGAGCGAAGAAAGCCTAAAAATTAAGGGTTTCTGGAATGAACAACCAACAGAGCAAGACTTGTGATAGTGTTCTGAGTCTAAGTAGAAAAGACACTTGGTATGCAAGTCCTTGTATGGAATCTGCCTATCTCACTTGCACTTACTCCACCTGACATTTACAAATTTAACAAAAATTCCAATGCAGAAAGGAAGCTCCTCCAGTGGGGCACTTATCTGAATAGACAGAGAAAAGTACCAATGATCCAACACTGAAAAGTCTGACAGATGCATAACCTGCATTTCGGCTGGCAGTGAGATATACCTCAAAGCATACGAGCTGAGGTCATACATCAGACACATGACCTATGGAAGGTAAAGCTTTGGTACTCTGGCCAGACGTCAGAGGTGACAACCCATATGTTAGGAACAGTGCCAACAGTGATTTCAGTCAGGACATCTGAACAGATGTGCAATTTTTTTACAGCGGTTCGTCCACGAATGGCCAAGGTTTGAGACTGCAACATCTACACGCAAATTCTGACAAAAAAGAATCATGCTGAGAACTTGAACCTGTCTTCTGCAAAGTGCCACATACTTCTCTACTACAGCAAACATTGTTTAATGAAAACAAATACATATTCATATGTTTCCACTTAACAACTGTCAACTAATTTTAAAAGTATTCATAAAGACTACTTACCACACACCAGAGATTCATTGACAGGATGCTGGAAGGATACACTAAAACAAGTGTCAGTCAGTGGACATACTTCAAACTGAAGAAGTCCAGAGGAAGCTGGAAAAAAAAAATAGTTTATAAAGCAGCAGCATACACTTCATCGAACAGAACTGGCACCTTCCCATTCTCTCACCACAACAAACAAATGTAACATGGTCTGAAAAGACAAAGGCTGCTACTCACAAACAGATGAAACAATACACATTTTAGCTTGTTTATGCCATTTTTACTTCCAAGTCTACCTTCTACTTCAACTGGCTGCACATTCTCTCATCAAGCCTGATTCTTGGCATACTTCCTCTTCTCCTCCATCAGACCAATGGTTCCAAAGAGGGAATTTTCCAAATGACTGGAGGTCCACACATTAATGAGACAGGGTAGGAGAAATCTGAGCATACAGTGTAGTCAAAAAAGCTTTTACAATCACAACATTAAATTTTGCTTTGTAAGAGAACCTTGCATTGCAATAAATTAGAAGAATTGTTTTCAGACCTTGAGGTTTATAGTCTCCAGTCTGATCCATGTGGCTTTTCAGACTATGACCCCACCCAGCTTCACCCCTATCAAAGATAATGGCTTCTTAGACACCGCACTGGACATGACAACCCCCTAATTATTCACAAAGCAAGCACTGCATGCTTATTCCTGTGCAGTACAGGGAAGGATGTTTATCTACTTGGACAGCTGGGTTCTTGCAGATAATATATGTGTAAGTTTGACCCATGGTTATGCAATATGCAACAACAGTACACATTTAAATTTATAACATAAACCAGCAAAATATCTGCCATACACTCTATATGGTCTGGCAATGGAACAGTGGTCACATTTTCCTGAGATTCCTTCGGAGAAAGGACAGCAAAATATCAATAACTTCATACTATCCCATAGCTTACTCAAGGCTATTCCTGAACAAAGACCTCTACACCAAGTCAGCTAAAAATTATAGTTATATACTCACCATAACTCTGCATCTGTGCTGTCTGTTTTTGTCCTTCCTCAACTGATGGGTCTTGGATCTGGCATCAGCCAGTTCATTAGACTTTAGGGTCCAAAGCTCGAGCTCTTCCCCTTATCGCAATCCACTCTTCACCTTAGCTACCTCAGATGAGTTTGCCCTCTATTTTGCTAACCAATATGTGTCAAATAAAAAACAGCCATTAATATATCCCAAAACAAGTGGTATACCAGCTATAGTCTAAAAACAGAGGAGGAGGAGCCTGGAGCTCAAGCAGCAAGACAGAGGAAATACCCCTCAGGACACACTAGGGGATTAAGAAATTAGAAATGGGTCTGGAGGGTGGGATGTTGAGGAAGGTCAAAAACAGACACCATATATGCAGAATTATGGTGAATACATAACTAACATCTGATGTCATCTTTTTTGTCTGTTCCTCAACTGAAGGAACAGAGCCCTCAGCTACAGTAACCCTGTGTGGCCCTCAAGGAAGGCTATTTGGAAAGATATTCCAGTCTACAGCAGAGTTATATGCTTCTCTATTCCTAAACAGGATGTCCAATTTGTAATGAGTTATAAAGGTATGAGCACTGGATCATGTGGCAGCTGCACAAATGCCATCTATATAGTCTTTGGATCAAAAAGAAGTTGATGTGGCCATAGATCTGGTGGAATAAGCTTTAGGTGGTTTGGACAATAACAAGCAGTTAATCTTACATACAAAAGCAATGCAATGCAGTGAGTCATCTAAGCCAAAGTTACTTAAGATACTGCTTTGCCTAACTCAGCTTTGGAAAAGGAAATAAACAATTGATCTGATTTTCTGAAATGTGTACTTCTTGGAAAATAAGAATCTAAGTTGTCTATGAACATTCAACAGATGCAGCATGTATTCTCCCTTGCTGGAAATTTTCAGAAAAAAATAAATAAGTAGGTGGGAAGGAAGATTTAGTCCAAAGGGATACTCTGTTCTTATGAAAAATTAGGTATGATGGCTGGGAAGAAAGCACCTGGCGTTCTGCTATCCAAGTAATGGTGACCAGGAAAAGAATTTATGACAAGCACTTTAAATCTGCCTTGGTTGAAGGCTCAAAGAGAGGTTAGGTCAAAGCTTGAAGAACTGTTAAATCTTGTGGAGGAGTGGGGTCCTTAATAAGGGACAGAAGTAAAAAGGTACCCTTAAGAAAGGCCTTACATAATCTCAGAGACACCAAAGAAGTATGGTTTTCACCTGAGTAAAATTTTGAAATGGCAGCAAGTTGCAATTTTCAAATAACTAGCTCCATTACAGAAAATGGAAGCAAGGAAATCAAGAACAGCTAGGATTGGTGCTGAAAAGGGGTCTAATTGTCTCAAGGGCCCAAATAGAAAATCTTTTCCATTTGCTCTTATAAATCTTCCTGGTCGAAACTTTTCGGGATGATGTAAGGATGTGTACTGGGGAAGAAAGCCTGGAGTTTCTAGCCAACACTGGAAGTGGAGAAACCATGTGGCCAACATGAGAGTTTGAATATCTGAGTGAGGTAACCCGGATTGGGGGGGGGGGATAGAACATCCTGACAAGGATCCAGCACCTAGGGAGGGTAAACTAGATGAGGTCACAGGAAGGGGAACCACACTTGACAAGGCTAGAATGGAGCAATGAGCATTACCTTGCTTTTCCTCTGAAATGCTTTCTGGAGAAACTTGTGGATGAGGGAGGTGGGGGGAGGCATAAAAAAGACAGGGGGCAAATGGGGAATCGGGGCAAAGTACCTGCTGCACTTGGAATTGAGAAAAAAGGCAAAGAGGTTGCAGCATAGTTGGCCCCATTGACAAAAAATTATTTAAGCCACTCACTAAGAGGCTGCTCATGCGTAAGTAAAATGGGCCTGCTCAGTTTGCCCGCTAGTATACTGAACGTCTCCAGAATATGACTTGCCAAAAGAATGCAGCCAGAAGAGATCACCCATTCCCACATTCTCATTGCCTCTCAACATAATGGGTAGGACTGGGACTGGGACTGGGACTCCCCCCCCCCCCCCCCTTTGCTGATGTACAAGACTACAGACATGTCAGCTTGAACAGCAACCATCCCTAGAGGAAGAATATCTTGAAACACCTGCAATTCAATGACAATAGGACTGCTCTCATTTCTAGGATATTGATGTTAAGAATGGCCTCTAACAGAGGCCACATGGCTTGGACTGCCCTTACCAAGTAATGCCCCCCCGGGGCAATATCACTTAATCAAAAACCCAAATGATCGAACCACTACTCATCCAACCCTTTACATCGAAACTTTTAATCAAAATATTTCCCAGGACAAAACGCTCAGGCAATCTAATGACCATCAAAAAAAAAATAAAAATGAAAACCCACCCAGGTAGGGGGCAATGCCCCTCACACTCCCCCAACTAAATATACTAACTCCAAAATTGCATTACACTGGGGAAAAGGGTAAATTCCTGTGGTGGCCAACCATTTTGTCCTGGGAAAAATTTTGATTAAAAGTCTGTTTGATGGTTTGAGGTTGTGATGTAAAGGGCTTGATGAACAGTGGTTCAATCATTGGGTTTTCAATTAAGTGATATAGACCCATGCCCCGCACACCCCCATTGGGAAGCATCCATTGTCACAGTGGCCTTGGGCAAAGGAAGAACAAAAGTGCAGCCCAGTGAAACTTCTTCTGAGTGAATTCACCAGGTTATGTGCTCTTTGCAAATATTTGTAATTGGAACAGGTGCTATCAGAGGTTGGCACCTTACTGGTAACTGTACTGCAAGGGTCGACTGTAGAACCCTCATGTAAAACCTTCGCTAACAGTATTAGCAATATTAAAGCTGCCACTGATCTGAAGAACTGTAACACCAGTCTGGCTGAAGGGAAAGGAAGAGAAAAAGTGTGAGGTTTGGATCCATAGATTGTTTAGTCTTGCCTGTGGTAAACTTGCAGTTTGTGTTATCATATCTAGATGGGAAACCAAATTAATTCCAAGGCTTGAACAGGGAAGAGTTGAGACTTGAAGTTTACTGTGATGTCCAGTTGCAGACACACATGGAGCAAGTGATTTCTGGCTTGAATCAGTAGACGCTTGGTAGAACCAAAAATCCGTGCGCACCAACTGCCATGCATTTGGTGAACACCATGGGTCTGTGGTGTGACCAAAGAGCAGGGCTCTGAACTGATAGTGACTGCCTCCCAGGCGGAAGCATAGCTATCTCCTGGAGTGCCTATGTACCTTGATATGGTAGTATGCATCACGAAGATTTATACAGCATATCTAATCATCCTTTGGTAGAATGGTCTGAACCATGACCATCCAGAACTTTGCGTACTTCACACATTTATTTGGATTGCTGAAATCCAAAATTGGTCTTTGGTCCCCTCTGTTCATTGGCACTAAAAAGAAACTCGAGCAGGTTCCAGATCTTGTTGGTCTGGGGGACCACTTGGATGACCTGTTTTCTCAGCAGCTTTTCTATTTCTATGGCTGCTGCTTTCCTCTGATTGGGTGTAATATCAAGAACTCTTTTGTTGTGTTGTGGCAGTAGAAGGGAAAATGGTACATAATAACGTCTGGATATTATATACTGCACCCACATATCTTTTGTAATGGCTATCCAGGTTTTTGGGTGCAGAGATAAGTGTCCACCTCCCCCGCACAGAGTGCAGCAGTTAGGTAACCCTTCAGGGGTGCTGAAAGGGCTTCTCAGAAAAAAAGACCTCTGAAGCCCTTGATGTTGCAGGCCACCTCTGCCACCGGGGCGATGTCTTCCACTACAGTCCCCCCTGTTGCAGGGGGAATCTGTCTCCATACGAGTCCTGGGAAGATCCTCGCATCTTTCTGAACCATATCTTTCTGCCTCCTATCTGGCTTAAAAACGGATTCCAAGGGCAGATGTCATCTTCTCATGCTGCTTGTTCATAGACAGTCTCCTTCACCATAGGGCAAAACGAAGTGGATCTGTCAAAAGGGGCACTGATGAATTAAGACTTTAAGAGCGTCACAAAGGTGCATCCAAATGTGTGCTCTTACGGCAATTCCTGAACTAGTGGCTCATCCAGCTTCCTCTTTGGCATGGGGCATCAGTCTCATGGAAGAATTTGATAGGGGACTATAGGGTGGCCAGTTGTGAAGAAACCATCATCTTTGTCCTCCGTAGACATGGACCCTAAGAGGGTATTGGAAAACTGATCAATTCCTTCTGAAATCCCATAACATGTGCTAAATAATTCAATGGCCTGAAGGCAAAGGTCGCTTGAGTAGCTTCCCAAATCTGTCCAAAACACTGGAAAATCTACTGGGGGATGGAGAGAAGAACTCTGTTCTGCAAGCTCCTTCTTTGTGGCTGTTGAAACCACCATGGCATCGACTGGGGGGGACACTTGCTCCAATGAGCCATATCCTTCAGTACAACTAGGTATTTGTCTGGTCTTTTCGGGACAGGCTTCATGACATCCAGATCCTTCCAAGACCGGAGATGAGATCTACCATCTCATCCACTGAGGGTACCACCCAATTGGTAGCTGAGCCAGCTCCAAAAGCCTCAACAGACATAGACTCCTCTTGGGAAGGGGGGAGGGTGGAAAAACAACCCACCTTTCTGTCTCAAAAGTTAGATTATTTTGCAGAAAGAGACATCCTCAAAGGGTGATCTGGGGGTCCCTTCCTCTTCAAACTCATTGATTCTTGTGGAGAGTCTTAGCGTCTCCTTTAACATGTACGCTTCTGAGGGGGGTCTTCAATGGGAGGTTCCGGGAGGATTTGGAAATGTGAACAGATTCCTAAATGAGGACAATCTCCCAGCTTTACTGGACTGACTTTCCCGATGTGAAAGCATGAAAACACCCAGTACCCACAGTAGACAGTTGAGGAAGGGGTGGACATGGAGGTAAGGATGTCTTGTCCACGGTGGAAAATGCTCTCTCCACTACCTCAAAAGCAGAAGTCATGGCAGAACAAAGTTCTGACAGGATAGGATCCATAGACAATTGTGCAGGACTGAACCAAATCTCCCCAGTCTCCCAAACTGATGTAGGGGTTGGAGAAGAGCTGCCAAGCATAGGGGCTCTGATAGGAAGGGATGGCACTGAAAATATCAGAGTTGGGGGGGGGGACTGAAACTGCACCAACTCCACAGCTCAGAGACTCTTTCAAGTCTGACAGTCAGTGCCATCTGGGTCAGAGAATATGTCAGGAGTTGTAGAGGGCCAAGCTTTTGGATCTGACACAGACAAGCTTGGAAGCCTCAGATTTGTAGCTTCCGAAACCAATGGACAAAATGGAGTAGGAGTCAAAGGCTGGGGTTGTACTGGAGGAAGGCTACAGAGCTGGGATAGCTCCCAACTGAATCTGGGTTCTGAGAAACCTTCTTATCCTGTACACATCCACTTCTGTTAGGCTCCAAGAAGACCTAAGGGAGAAGGAGGTTGAAGGTGGATGGGATACACTTAGAGGAGTGTCCTGCTGGATTGAGTGCATACTCGAAGTCAGTGGCTCAGCAGAGAACTTCGCTCTAACCCGAGGGGACTTTGATTTGGCACAGGTCAGATCAGAAGGTGTAGCTGGATCTGAAGATTTTTTTGTTGGGGTCAGTCAGACCTGAACAGTTGTTGAATCTGAAGTTTTCAAAATGTTATCAGGTGGCGCTAAGCCCAAAGAAATAGGAGGAGGAAGGTGAAGTGAGAAACTCTTCCTCAACTCCTTACTTTTGTATACTGCCCTCTCCAAAGATTTCCTAGAAGATGGCGCTCCAGAAGTAGAGGAAGAAGTTGAGGGAAGTAATCCTTTGAGAATTAACTTATTTATATGTTCCACTAGAGCTCTGTGGTTAAAAGCCTGCATACATCTCACAGTCTGTAGTGAATTGACCTACTCCAAGCCAGTATACACACTCAGAATAAGCATCTGAGTTTGGAATCTTGTGCCCACATAAGGGGCACTTCTTGAATCCTGTTGGCTTACCTAACATAATGGAAAAGGAAGCAAAATAAACATATTAAACGAAAAACAAAATAGGTAGCAGAAATACCAGCAATGGTAAGATAAACACCTAAAAGGTACACAGTACTCAAGAAATACCAACAATTTTACTACAAAAAGTATCTACAGTTAGGTAGCAACAAAGGAGAGAAAAAGGATTTAAGGCCTGATGCTACAATTGAAAGGTGGAGATAATTTAAATCTTTTTTTTTTTTAAAGGAAAAATGGGGAGAAATGAAGATGGAGAAAAAGGCAACTAATTTAAGCCAAATGTGTACTTATGTAACCCAATGACCTGCTCAAGCATAGTGCTTTTTGGTCCGATGGTTTCACCGTATACACAGTAACCAAACAAATATTTAGGCCTAATTTTTGACAAAACTATCTTGTCATTTCCATCCCACACAACATAATGATCAATGAAATACTGACCCAACTAAAAGTAGTTAAAATTTCAAACCGTTTAGATGCAAAGCAAGGCAAGCCATAGCCCTAAATGTCTTGATACTAAGACTGGAATATGGCTCCTTTACTGTGACCCTGAATTACCCTCAGAATTTGTCTGTAATCCAAAAATGGAAAACAAAATTGCATGATTCATGCATCTTGCACTCAACAAGACACCACTAGACTGCTATTCAGAAAGCAGTCTGGTTCTCCCGTAGCTGCTTGAGCACCATCCTTGCCAAACACACTCACTTTTAAGCTCCTACATGAATCAATCTGCTCACTACAAAGCAAAAAAACAACTCCACCACACTGACCACTTCCTAAGAAAACTTGAAGCGGTTCGGCTAACCAGGCCCCCCTTCCATCTAGCAATCAGTGAAAAGGCTTTTTCCAAAGCTGCATCATACATGCTACAGCAAACTTCTCGCTGATGTGCACAACCTTAATACATTTTTCATTTTATGTAAGCTGCTCAACACCTACCTGCTCATGCTTAAAGGATACTAGTTAATAGGTATACTTCACTGTCCTCTTTTTTTCCTATATTTTTCTTCCCTGCTTAGCAGCCCCAGGTCATATTCTTAGCTTTACAGGTGTCTTTATGCACCATTGCATAAATTGCTGCATTGTATTTGACACTAAATATTTTTTATGTATTGTCACACATGCATCATTGGTTTTGACAGCAAACTATGAGCATGTTGACTTTTAAACTATGTTCTGTCAAGTACTTATCTTTGCTGTTGTGGCCCAGTCATGACAGGATAAGTATCCTTGGGGCAGCTCACTTACCCAGCGAATAAATGCAAATAAATACATTTCTGCCAGTCTCTCACAAACTGGTTTGGCTCTGCATACTGGGTATACGGGACACGTGTCTTTACATTACAAATCATGAGGCTTACTGCAGATTTCTGTGCTTTGCCTTTATGGGTCAAGACGTACAAGCTGAGAACATTTCCCATAAGCGTGTCTCTGCTGTACTTCTTTATAAAGTATTTAACCATGTTGGCTGCTGTGCTTCACAGTTTGAGGTATCTAAAAAACAAGTTATGTTCTCACCATAATGTTCCATCTGTGCTGTTGATCTTCATTCATTCTTAACTGATGGGTTTGGTTCCGACCTCTTGGAACCGACTTGGCTGTTATACATAGCTTGTGCCAGCCAAAAACTCTTGAGCTAAGGCTCTACCCATAACACCCCTCTTCCCATTATCTCAGATAGGAGTTTGATAACAGTTAGGAAAATACAGAAGCCCTGTTTAAGGTATAACCCTGTAATATCCCAGGACTAGGTCCGAACCTCCAGGAGTCTTTTGGAGGGGGTAAGAGGGTGGGATATCAAGAATGAATGAAGATCAACAACACAGATGGAACATTACGGTAAGAACATAACTTCTTTATTTGATGTTGTTAATCTTCATTCATTGAAATTATAAAAATGTAGGCAATACTACGGCACTGTGTAGTTATATGTTCCCAGTAAAACAATGGCACCTTCTTCTGTGATAAAAGTAGTCTATTTATTAAACCAGAAATAATGTAAGCACTTTCACAGTGTAACCCACTACTTCTTCAGACATATTTGCATATGTGTATGGCATCTAACATGAACATTTAAATACTAAATTATTTAATTAAAGAAGTATCCAATTAAAAATCTTTTACCAAATATACCACCATTTAAAGACATACTACAAAACATCTGTTTTGCAATATGTCTTTAAATGGCGGTATTTTTGGTAAGAGATTTTTAATTGGATACTTATTTAATTCAATAATTTAGTATTTAAATGTTCATGTTAGATGCCATTGCAAATACGTCTGAAGAAGCAGTGGGTAATTAGACTACTTTTAGCACAGAAGAAGGTGCCATTGTTTTACTGGGAACATACAACTACACAGTGCCATAGTATTGCCTTACATCTTTATATTTTCAAGTATCCTTCTCTTTCCTTGGATGTTACGGCATTAAACCGGAAGGTTCAGGTAATTTGCTTGTTTTGGGAATCTTCACTCATTCTTGACTGATGGGACAGAGTCCCCAGCTACTTAGATTCTGGGCGCCCTTAGGAAGGATATTCCTGAACACCATAGAGCCAAAGGAAGCTCTTCCCCTGGAGACCATGTCTAATTTGTAATGGGTGAAACAGGTATGTGGAGTAGCCCAAGCTGCAGATGCACATATGTTTTCCATAGAAGCCCTGGAATGAAAGACAGCTGAAGTGGAAACAGATCTTGTAGTGTGTGCTCTAACTGTAGTTGGCAGTTTGAGTCTATTTTGATTATATATAAAAGATAATGCAGGTCTCTAAGCCATTTTGACAAGGTGACCTTTGATGCAGGTTTGCCCAATCTGGGTCCTGAAAAAGATGGAAATGGTCTGATTTTCCAGAAGATTTTGTTCTGTCCAAGTAAAAACATAACTGTCTGTGGACGTCCAGCAAGTGTAAACAGCACTCTCCTCGGTTTGCAAAATTTGGGAAGACGACTGGTAAGTCTATGGACTGGTTGATATTAAACTGATAACCACTTTGGGAAGGAAGGTGGGATTGGTTCTAAGTGATGATCTTTCCTTGTGAAAAATAATATAGGGATGATTCACACAAAGCTTATAACTCTGAAATTCTCCTAGCAGACATGATAGCTACTAGGAAGACGGTCTTCCAAGATAAAAACTTGAGGTCACAAGTAGCTGCTGGGCTCAAAGGGCTATCGAACTAGACATTACAAGACTAAAGTCAAATCCCATGGCCCTACAGGGTCTTTGAATGGGGGGGGGTTAAATGCAGAGTGCCTTAAAGAAAATTTTGCATAAACGATGGGACATCAACGAATGGTCAAAAAAACTGTTAGGAAAATTTGAAACGGCAGCCAAATTAACCTTAACTGTGGACGTAGAGGCGCCCATTTCAAATAAGGTAGCTAAATATTCCAGGACCATATCAACTGATGCTGAGAAAGGTTCTATGTAGTTTGTACATGCCCAAACTGAAAATATTTTCCATTTGCTTAGATAAAGCTTCCTGGCAGATGATTTATGGAAAGCCAGAAGTATCTTTTGTACTGAAGAGGACAAGTTATTCTGCTTGGCAATTACTGGAATTGGAGAAACCAAGTGGTCAGCTTGAGATTTTGAAGGCTGGGCTGCACCAAGCCCAGAGGGTGAGAAAGTAGGTCCGGAGCTGGGTCCAGAATTCATGGGTGGTGAACCAAGTGAGGACAAAGAAGGGGAACCAGACTTGATGGGGCCACTAAAATGCAATGAGAATCACTTTGCTTCTCAACCATTGGCCTTTCCTCAGAAACTGTGGGATTAGTGGAATAAGAGGAAAGGCATACAGAAGCCCCGGAGGCCAATTGTGAAGAAGCGCATCTCTCGGAGGTCTCTTCATGAGGGGGGATTAGGGCAAAGTAGCTACTGCATTTATGGTTTATGGGACAGGAGAACAGGTAGCAGCATGGCTGAACACATCGATGACAGATCACTACGTTGAGATTGAGAGACCACTCGTGAGACAGGAGAACGCATCTGCTCAACTTCTCCACAATCAGGTTGGATTTCCCCAGGATATGCATTGCTAACAGAAAGCAGTTGGAAGCAATAGCCCACTGCCAAATTATAAGGGCTTCCCGACGGTAAGATCTCGTCCCTCCTTGTTTGTTGATATACCAGACCACTGACATGTTGTCAGATTGGATTGCAATTGTCCCTAAAGGAAGGGCAGACTGGAATGTTAGCAACACTAAAAGCACTGCCCTCAATTCTAGGACATCGATGTGCAAATTGGTCTCTTGCAGAAACTAAGTGTCTTGAACAGTCTTTCCCAGAAAATGCCGCCGCCCCCCCCCAACCCTATCAGGGAAGGGTCCGTGGTCACTATGGCCTTGGGCTGAGAGGGGAAAAAGGTACGGCACCATAAATTCTCTTCTGGCATCATCCACCAAGATAAATCCTTTTGCAACGATTTGTTGTCAAGACTGGATGGGACATGGGGTGCATTAGAATCGACCATTGTAATGCCAAGAGCCACTGAAGCAGCCCCATGTGATAGGGGAACTAACGTTATCGTTGCTGCCATGGTTCCCAGAGCTTGTAGTACTATACAAGCAAGAACTTTAACTTGAGAAATGATTACTTGAACTTGTGATCTTAGCTTCAACAGCCTGTGGAGAGAAGGGAGGCTACACAGAAGACTGTGTTTAATCTTGCTCGGATAAGCTCCAGATCATGTGCGGGAGTTAATTGTGACTTTTCCTTGCTGAATGAAATGCTGTGTGTTTCCACAAGATGTAGAACGAAGTCTATGGCATTTGCCTTGGGGGGGGGGGGGGGCGAGGAGGTAGTCGTCTAGATATGAGAACACCCGGAAATCCTTGTAGTCTTAAATGAGCTGCTACGACTGTCATGCATTTGGTGAACACCCTGGGGGATGTGGTGAGAAAGAATGGCAGTGCTCAGAATTGGTAATGACTGGCTCCTAGCTGGAAGTGGAGATATCTTCTGAAGAGCTTGCCATTTTTATGTGGTAATACACATCCTGAAAATCTTATAGGTTCATAGGTTCATACTAGGCTATCTGCCCTAGGGCATTTATAAGCCTAGCCAGAGTTGTGTGGCTTTCACCACCCCTTAGGTTGAAGAATACCATACCCATTAGTTTGCTGTGCCTCTGTCCAGCAGTGATACAGAGATGATCCCCGGGGTAAACCTACGATTCCCTGGGGTAAGCATTTGGTAGCTCAAGGCTGTGTTCCACAGAGCCATGGCTAGTCTGCAGTGGCGGTATGAATGAGTACCCCCTGCTTGTTTATGTACCACATAACAGTGGTGTTGTCCGTCTTTACTAATAACTGTCCTGGAAGAATGTGGTACTTGAAGGCTGTCAGAGAATTCTGTACAGCTAACATTTCTTTTTGATTGATATGTAGGTACATTTTACTTGGGTTCCATTTGCCCTGAATGCACTTCCCTGCCAGGTGACCCCCCCCCATGCACGGTCTGATGTGTCTGTTGTTAGGGTTTGGGCGGCAGGGTGTAGAGTGAATGGTAGTCCCTTGTTTTGGTGGCAGGCCTCTGCCCACCAAAGGAACTCTAACTGCAGGCAAGGTATGATAGGAATCATTGCTTCTAGATTCTGAGAATGTTGACACCACAGGCTTTTTAGATACCATTGCAGTTTCCTCACTTGCAGTCTTGCATATGGAATTAGTAGAAAGCAGGAGGCCATGAACCCCAAGGCTCGCAGTATTTGCCTTGCAGATAACAGGGCTTTTGTGGCCATTAGTTTGAAGTAAGCTGTCAAATGAATTTGTTTCTTTGGCGTGAGGAAAGCCATCTGGGAAGTTGTGTTCAAGCTTGCTCTCAGGAATATAATTTGTTGACAGGGTACAAGATGTGATTTCTTTTCGTTTATGGTATACCCCAGACAAGTTAGCACCTTTTGCATAAACGCCAGATTCAAAAATATGTCCTGGCTTTCTTCCTGAATTAAATAATCGTCCACGTATGGGTTGTTGTTCGTTTTTCGGCTTTTCCCAGTTAGGGGTCGCCACAGCAGAACTCCGGTCCACTAATGATTGGCAGTAGATTTTCACGAACGCCGAGGCGCCAGCTCGACGTTCAACCTTCAACGAAGGCATGCCCATTTACGCATGTCTTTCAAACGCCCACCCAACCGCGGGGAGGACACGCAGACTCCACACAGAAGGCACTCCCCGCACTCCAGCCGAGTATTGAATGGGAGAACCTCTTGCTGTGAGGTAACAACACTACCGCTGCACCACTGCAGATGATATTTGAGTATTTCTTTGACTGCAAAATGCAATGACTGGAGCTAGGCACTTTGTGAATACCCCGGGCACAGTAGATAAGCCAAAGGGCAGTGCAGAGAACTGACAGTGCATGTAGCCCACTTTGAAGCGTACGTATCTTCTTCAAGATTCCCTGATTGGGATGTGCAGGTAGGCTTCCTTTAAGTCCAGTGTTGCCAACCAGGCATCCTTACCTAGCATAGGAAGCAACTGGTGAAGAGTTAGCATCTTGAATTTTGTGATCACCAAAAAGGTGTTTAGGAATAGAAAGGTCCAGGATAGGATGCCATGAGTTGTCTTTTCCGGGTACCAGGAAAAGTCTTGAGAAGAAACCTTGTCCCTTTTCCTCTTCTGGTACAGTTTGAATAGCCCTTATACTTGAGAGAGTACTTGCTTTTGAGCCTCTGCCCACTGATTTTGGGTTAGATCTGGCCAACCGTTTGGTATTGGTAATATGTGGAAGTGAATTCTGTATCCTTGGGATACTATATTTAAAACCCATTTGTCCTGGGTAATGAGTTCCCAGTTTTTTGCCTGCAGAGCAATCTTCCCCCCTAAAGGAGCAGTCAGTTGAGAAGGGCTTGGAAGTTTTAAAGTTAATTCACTGAGACAGTTCACCATAGGGGGGAGTCTTTCTACTACCTGATTTGGAAGTGGGAGCCCCCCACTGCTTAGTCCTGCGAGTACCTTGAGACCGAAACCTGGGTGTTCTGCTGGTTCTGGGTTTAGACCGAGAAGGCCTGAAAGAGGCAGAAAAGGACCAATTCTTACACGGCCAATGCCTACTAAATCTTGGAGGCTGTACTTGTAGGAAATCTTTAATAGTTTGCATAGATTTAGCTTTTCCCCCCATCTTTTTAAGTAGCACTACTTTGTTGCCAAACAGGTGGTCATGATTTAAGGGAGCATCCAGCAATTTCACTTTAATATGATCTGGAAAAGATTGCTCCTTGAACCAAACATGCATTCCAAGTACAGACCCAGTGACAGCAGCCTTACAAGATGCCTCTAGTGAATCAAAACCACATTGTAAAGTATGTTTTCCAACTTGTTCAGCAGAATCCATTAAATCCTGTAAATCCTTATTTTCAGCACAGTCAGGAATCAACATTATTTTCTGTTTGAGCAATCCAATAATATGCTGCTGAAACTTTAACATATGAAACTGTCAGTTTAAGGCCCTAATGGCCAAGGTTGCAGAAGTGTATACGTTCTTACCCCATCTATCCAGCACCCTGGAATCTGTATCAGAAGGGATAGGATTTTTGGCAGTAGTAGCCTTAACGCCCTTGGGTCCCTGTGAAATGGTTTCAGGATCTGCAGTAGGATTTTTAAAAAGGAACTTGTGAGAGTCAGGAACCCTGTAATATCTATCAGGTTTTCTGGGAGCAGGAGGTAGAGAGTCAGGGGCCAAGCTAGATTCTGAAAAGGCATCATCAACAATGTCCAGTACAGGGGGGATAGCTAAAGGCCTGTGTTGGGGCAGGAGTAAGAAATCCCTAAGCCTCTTTTTAGAATCAGAGTAAACCTGGCTTTCTCAGTGAAAATGCTCCCTAAGAGTATGCAAGGTTTCACCAAAACAAAAATCTTCTGGAGGAGAAGCAAAGGGAATAGAGTCTTCTGCATCAGAATCCTCATAGGTAGATAAGGGTAGATCCCGGTCATCAGAGGAAACAGAAATTTCAGAATCCTGATCAGAAGTATCATAAGCAAATTCAGTCCTATGTCTCTTAGATGGGGAAGGTTGGCTTCCCCTGATTAAAGTAATAAGGTCTTCAGCCATTTTTATCATTTGTTTGTTAGGCATAGAGGCCTGACCATGCGGTCTGGGCATTGGTTTTCTAGGCATGGATTGAGTTTTAGGCCTTGAAGAAGAAGATGGCGTCGGTTTAATATGCAAGTCAGTAGGCCTGAATACACCCCTCAGAAGCCGGTGCCTGCACAGCGGCTCCGGACCCATCCAAGGTAGAGACATCCACAGGTTCTGCACTTGAAGCATCTCGCGGCATACCGGACTCTGAATGGGTCTCAGTAGAGGCCTGCGAATGTAGCTGGTATCAGGAGCTGCGAAAGCACCTCACTGAGTATCGGCGAACTGGAGACTAGCTTAGGAGAAGCGTCTTCAGCAGCTTTGGACCTAGGCAGCCTGTCTCTGTATTTATCTTTGCGTTTTTTCAGAATGTTGGTAGTCGGATGGCTTACCAAAGACATATCTGGATAATTGAACCAAGTAACAAAATATTTAGAAGTGTAAATATACAGACGACGAATAGTTCATTGTTTAAATAAGGCACAAAACTAACAGAGAGGTGCGTCATGGTCAGAGCCTAGGCAAGGACTACAGTACGAATGAAAATCTTTGAGGTATTTGCTTTCCTCAAGAAATACAATTACTGACATCGGTTTAGAGCAAGAAAAAGTTTCCCCAACGGGGTACTTAGCTTTAGTTGAAGACTTTGGTTCTGAAACTTGAAAATGAAAATTTCAGGAGTCGGCCGACCGGCACTTGCGAACTGCTTCTGGCACCGCACAGCAAGAAAGACTGATGTAATGGCATTGGCTGCATGCTTTATACCCGTCTACCTGACGTCATGGAAGATGAGACAGCAACCGACGCAGGACCCAAGACTTTGATAATCTGGCCGACTGAGGGCTACTGCAAGCAGATAACCCAAATGTGATGACTGCAACTTTGAAACACGAAGAACATCAGATCGACATTCCTGAAGGGGACTCAGGCCTATGCAGAAAGGGATTTAGTTGCTGACCCAAGAATAGGTCTACTGAAGGAGAATATCTAGTCCAGGGAATTATTATTGAGTCGACTTTCGGCACCATAGGATGCTGTACGGAAGGGGAAGCTGGAATCAAATGAGAAGTGGTGGTGGTGCAGAAACTATTGTTGGTGCCGAAGAGGTCATCAGCAGCAAAGCGGTAGTCGGTGCCAAAGAGGCTTGAATAGGTTCAATGACTGATGACACCAATGTAGACCGAGTCACTTTCTGTGACAAAGGTGATGATATTGTCATTTTCGGTACTTTGGCTTTCGTTTCCGAAGATACCGTGGGAACCTGCAGCTTTTGGGACTTTGCTTCAGGTGCAAAAGGAGAGGTCAGCACTGACTGGCTTCTTTTCTTCAGAAAGAGATTCTGAAGTCTCCGCTTTAGATAGGGCTTCACTGAAGGGACATTTTAACAAGCCTTTTAAGATAAGTTTATTGCGCCTCTCTGCTAAAGTAAGGGCACTAAAGCCCTGGCAAATTTTACAAGTGATGTCCACGTGAGGGGTACCCAAACAGTACACACAAGAAAGATGCCCATCAGAGTTGGGCATCTTTCTGCCACAGTCGTAACACTGTTTTAAAGCCGGATGTCCCCTTTTGCTTTTCCGCCATATTCAAATCACTCTAATACACACACTCTCATCAGTAGAATGGAAGAAAAGGAGTTTTTTTTTTTTTTTTTTTTTTTAAACAGATCTACCAATAATGGTATTGAAGAAATACTCTAAGGGAATATATATATATATATATATATATATATATATATATATATATATATATATATATATATATATAGAGAGAGAGAGAGAGAGAAAAGGAAAGAGGATACAGAAAGACTACCAATAGTAAGAAGAAAAAGGGGTATATCATTAGGTCAAGGGTAGAAACAGTCAGAAAGCAGTCACACACACAAACCAGGGAACAAAACTATCCAGTAAGAGTTTTAGTCAAAAATCGCTAGAAACAATAAGAAAAAGAAATGTTTAAAGCACTTAGCTGAAAGTATCAGCTGATGTGTTCAATTTTCAGTGCAGCAAACTAAATCTAAGGTAATGGGAAGAGGGGGATTGTAGGCAAAGCCTTAGGTTGAGAGTTTTTGCTGGAGTGAGCTATGTATAACAGCCTAGTTGATTCTTAGGTGATCGGAACTGAACCTGTCAGTCAAGAATGAATGAAGACTGACAACATCAGATCATTTGTTTACCTGAATGACCATCTTTCAGCTCAGTTGCCTCGAGAAAATGACAAGTTGTAAGGATAAGACCGTTTAACTATTAAACATACTGGGAGTAATGCCACATCATAGAAATCTCAATTAACATTATTTCAGAAAGTGCTTCTAAAACTGCATACAGGTGTTACTGTTAAAACAATTTTCTCTCTTTTTGGAGAGGGACTAATGGCCCAAACAGGAGCCCTCCACTCTTCTGTCCTAGTATGGCTTTTGGCCATGTCCTTTCTCTGGCCACTAATGCTTATGTTAGCTGCCATTCCAACATTTCAGTTTGCAAGGCTGAACATGAGAAAGTGTCAGTGCTCTGAGTTGTCTTCCTGGGATCAGCATTCAGAAATCCTTGAAAATCAGATTCTGTTATTCCCAAGCTGTTGAAAGAGCGAACATGGTGGAAGCAAATATCTGGTCTTTTTGAAGGCCTCACTTTTCTCCCAGAATTGTCAGAGTAGACGTTTCTAATTGGACATCTCCAGGCCAGATCCTCCCACTCCCACTACTGGCATGTAGGTTATGCGGAAAAGAGTGGTTCTGAGAGGCAGATGCTGTTAGTCTAAGTGGCTGTTTCTTATACAGGTTTAGGTATTACCCTGATGTACATTGGTACCACTTTAACTAAGGCTATTGTGGCAGTGAGGCATGGATACAGGAAGAAACTCTCCCCTGCTCTTAAGGATAGACACCTATAGTCTTACCTGCCTTTTCACCACAGCAACTATTTCTCCACTCAGTGTTCTGAACTCCACTGGAGCTGAATGAGCATTCCGCACACCATCATGTCATCTCCAGCTTTTCCCTCAACCCGCAAAGATGATCTAGCAATGCCTTGTAATTCCTTCCGTATATCTTGCTGCCTCCACCACGCATCAGGGCCACTATCTGAGCTCTGGTAACCCGGGTCATAGTCGAGGCTTTATCCCTCTCTGCCCATACAGCCATTGGGCTGGGCACTTTTGTCTCCACTGCCAGGAGGCAATAGTCCTTTTGGGATTGGGCCATCAGCTGACAGCTGTTCTTTGTCACCCAGATACTTGTGAGTACTCATTGTCTAAGCAGATGACATCAGCAGACAGAGCCCTCAGATTATGAGTGGGTAAACTCCTTTCATGGCACTAAAACAGCCATTTCAGTAACAAGGTATTCTCTAAGTAGACAGCTTTACAAGATCATTGAGTGCAGAATTAATGCACTTATTCTCCCTTTCACTGAGTGGGAAGTGTCAGCCCCTTCTTGCCAACGCCTGTACATTTTGGGGGAGCAATGAAGATGCAGAATGATTCTGACAACACTATTTAACTTGACAAATTCAGTTTGTTCTGCTCCAGTACCTGGTGAAAGCTCGGTCCTGTCTGCTAACTGGGGTGCAGAATCTCTTTACTGAGGACACTGGCTGGACTCTGTACCCCAGAGCCTGGTAACGAAGTTGCATGCCTGGCTTCTGAGGTTAGACAAGAAGGGTGGTATGGGTGTCTCAAGTTGTCTTGTGTGTCCTAGCTGACAAAAAGCTATCTACTAACTTGACGTACACATCAGAGTGTTAGAAGTTTGCTTCGAGGCTGGCAAATAAAGGAGTTAATCCCTTCTCCTACAAGGCTTCTCTCATCCTGGAAAACCTGCTGTCCTTGTCCAGTTCTCGACTTTTATGCTGCTGTTAGGGTTCATCTTTCCTTAAGTTCATCAATTTATGATTCTGGGGTAGCAATATAGTAGCCCCTGTTGATATATTTTGCTGCAAAGTAATCTACTCCTTTGCCTGATATTGTGTATTAATACACACATGCACACACAATAAAACTTAAGTTTCTCCTTAGAAAAGTGACACTGTCTCGTTCTCTTTCAAGTCTTGGAAGGTTCTTGTTCTGGTGTCTTATTTAAAATCTGAGCTTTTTGGTCTGAAGCTCTCAAGTACCATGTCACCTAGAGTGCACAGTTTCTGCCTAAAGCTGCCTCAGTTGTTAAACCAATTCTTGTACATGACCACGTATTTACCTCAAAAACGATTTTTGCACAAAGTGCAGCTATTACCCATATGTAGGACAGCTGCAATTAGGAAGACTATACAGCTGTTTATAACATCTGCCATGGATGGGTACAGCAAAAGCAGATCTTGAAGCAGAGCAGATCTGCTTGGCTTGAGAACTGTATTCACTATTACTCTCTTTTTGCTATGAAGTTTCTTTCTAGTTGTCAACCTTCAGTCCACTCAAGGTTTTGCTAATTCCACTGCATGTTGCAATGGCCTGTTGGTGCAGAAAACCTATGTTGTAGCAACTTTATAATTTCAAAAAACATTACACCCTGGATGTATCATCAACATCGCAAACAGGATTTAGGAGAGTAGTCTGAAATGGCTTTTTGCTTAGAGTGCCCTAGGGGCCTGTCCTGACAACCTTACGTTGATACTGCTTGGTATTCATGCATTCCACTTGGTACTGTTGATTGAACTTCCTCCGGAAAGACAAAATACTGTGTACTTTACTTAACACTAGACCTTCCATGGTTATTTCTCCTTTGTGGACTCTCACCCTTGTCCATTTCTAATGCCTGCTGATGAGTTTTTCTATGGTTTATTTATTTTACATTTGTTAACCAAGTTAGCCTGTCTGAGCTTTTGGCTCATTTTCAGCAGAGACCCGGGGAGAAAAGCTCCTCTGGACTAGAGAGCAATTTATTAAATTTTAGTAACATCAGCTATAGGATCTTACAAGCGGAGACCTGGAGAGAAAAAAAAAAAAGCTCCTTAGGCAATTCAATTATACAGTGTATTAGCAATTGGCAGACAAGTATGTGAGTTGTTACAAACAAGGTTTTAAACAATTAGCAGAAGAAAATGTGACTAGTTACAATATTATTTTAGCTACTTGGAGCAAAATGAGTTATAGTTAGGCAGATGCTTATTTAAAGTGGTAAGATCTAGTTGCAGAGGAGTTTGGAAACTAGAAAGGAAATTAGGAATGGCTAGTAGATGTAGGGGAGGTAGAGTATAGGAGACAGACTAGACAGGTAGGTTGTTTTGAGACTAAGAATTAAGAGTGGTTGGAGATAGAGGAAGGGAAGAGGTAGAAGAGGCAGGTGGATAGTGTTAGAGATACATTAAGAGTGAAGTGGTGAAATAGGAGAAAGGATGGTGGTTTCAGGATGGTTGGCTACAGTGGCAAGACCATTTTGTTTTTATGTATTTCCTTGTGGCTAATTTGAAACTTTTGCTATGCTGGAGGGATTTTATTTCCAAGGGGAGTTGGTTCCAGGATATAGCTGAGTTATAGTTATAGAGAAGGTAGCCTATTTTGGTTTTGGGTTTGTAGTTGTCTAATAATTCTTGATTTGAGCTGCGTAGCGTCCTAGCAGGGGAATATCTGGATATGATAGTGGAGAGGCTGGGGTAGAAGGAGGGTAGATAGAGGATAGAGTCGATGATTTGTAGTTGGTATAGCCGGAGCAGCTGAGGGAATTCTAGCCAGTCTAGTTGCTGTATTGCTAAGCAGTGGTGTGACTTGTAAGTTTGGTTAGCTGCAAATCTGGCAATCTTATTATAGGTAGTTTCAAGCTTGGAAATAAGTGCAGAATTTAGGTTTGTGAATATGTGGCAGCTGTACAGGAATGTTGGGAATAATAAAGCCTGGGAGAGAGTTATTCGGGCAGTGTCAGTTAAGCATTTCTTGCTACAGAAAAGGTGTCCAAGTTTCTGATGAGTTCTTTTTACCGAGTTAGTAATACGGAGATCAAACTTAAGGTGATCATCTATTGTAACACCTAGCAATTTAGTACTAGATTTAGCTGAGATGATAGTGTTGTTGCAGGATAAGATGGTAAATGTACTTTTGAGTGTGGTGATGTTTTTAGGGAGGAAGAGTAGGAGCTTAGTTTTTTTGAATTAAGTATTAGTTTATCACTAAGCCAAGTCTCAATGGTGTGGAAGGATGCCTGGGTAGTGGAGTGGAGGTCAGTTGGGTTGTCAGCAATGGTTAAAACAGTTGAGTCATCAGCATATTGTATAACAGATGACTGGGGATGAGTAGTAGAGCAAGTTGGTGAAAATATTAAAGAGTAGTGGTCCAAGTATGGACCCTTGGGGGACTCCCATTTGTACAGTGAGAGGGGTGGATAGTGCAGAGAGAGCCATTTAACTGATTGCTGGTGGGTTGAGAGACAGCTGGAGAACCAGGAGATAGTAGGGGGAGAGATATGTAAGTTAGTGAGTTTATCTAGGAGGAGTGGGTGAGAGTGTCAAAGGCTTTAGAAAGGTCAAGGAATAGGCATGAGACAAGTTTATTGTTATCATGAGCTAGGGAGACTAGAGTGCAGTAGTTGTACTATGCTTGGGACGGAAACCATGCTGTGTGGGTGTGAGAAGGTTTTCCTTGTGAAGGTAATGCATTACCTGCTTGTGAATGCATTTCTCTAGGATTTTTGAGAGTGGAGAGAGTATGGCAATCGGTCTGAAGTTGGATATGTCTGAGGAGTTGCCTCCTTTGTGAATGGGTAGAGTAAAGAAATTCTTCCACACAGTGCGGACATAGGATTCAGAAATCGATCAGTTGATTAAGATGGATACAGGATAGGCAAGAGGTTCAGAGGAAATCTGCAGGAAGTAACAGGGTAGCTTGTCAACAGATGGGGAGCAAGGTTTAAGTTTAGAGAGTAATGACTTTACATAGTTAGTTGATACTGCTTTTAGAGATGAGGAGTTAGGAGGGTTTGGAAGAGGTATAGAGTTTGTGGGGGTGCTAGTGTTGTTTCTGGGGGGGGATATTTATTATGGAGGTTATTGAGTTTATAAAATGATTGTTAAATTTGTTGGCTATGTCTTCAGGTGTTGCACTGGGACATGAGTTAGGAGAGGAAAGATTTCCTGGATGAAGAGTCTGTTTAATAGAGCTCCAGAATTTCTCTGGGTCTTATTTAAGAGTAGAGGAAGGACTGGCACAGAAGTTTATTTTGTCATAATGGATGATTTTTTTTATTTTATTTCTGAGTTCTTTATATTTCTGAAGAAGAGAAGGGGTCCTAGTTTTAGTCCACATTTTCCAAATCCTATACCGGTCTCTCATGAGGGTTCTGGTAGATTTAGTGAGCCAGGGAGCACTATTAGATTTGATTCTAATTGTTAGAAGAAGAGCAAGGGAGTTAAGAATGTTTAGGAATGTAGTGTTGAAGGAGTGGACAGCTTCATCTAAAGGAAGACTGGTGAGGTAAGACCAGTTAATTTTGGAGAGTTGGTGAATAAAGGAGCAAGGACAGAAATGAGAAAGTGAGCAGGTGGTAATAAATTTGTTAGGTTTGGTAAGGTGGGGAGTATGTCTGGTAACTGTTATAGGGCAGTGGTCGCGCTGAGGGCATTTGGAAGGGTTTGGGAGTTATGATAGCTTTGAGAGTGGGAGACCAATATCCAGTCAAGAAGAGAGCTACATAGATGAGATTTATTAATGTAGGTTGGGGTTGTGATTAGCTGCTCAAACCCATGTAGGTTTACACATGTAGCAGTGTTGGGAGCTTGTATTGTAAACCAATCAATATTAACATCTCCCAGTATAATTAATTGTGGATGGTATGTGAGAGGTGAGATAGGATGTTCTCAAGTATGTTAATATCACCAGGGGGAATACAGATTGCTGCGACAGTTATGGTGTTGAAACTGTTAAGTTTGAAGTTGGTCAGTAGGAGTTCAGCTGGTGAGAAGGAGGGTAAGTCTAGTGTGGGACTGATAAGGGAGAGACGATTGAAGTAGAGTATGGAGACTCCTCCTTTTCTTTTAGGTCGATCTAATCTAAGGATATTATAGCCAGGAGGGATGATTTCAGCGTTCAGATCATGTGGTTTTAACCATGTTTCAGTTAGGGTAACTATGTCAGGAGTATAATTAGCTATCCAGGTACGGAGTTCTTGAACTTCATTTACAAAGCTCCTGACATTGACAGAGCAGAATGGTACTTGTTTTTGTGGGTTGGAAGGTTTAGATACAGGGGGCTTATTGTTCAGGGTAGTGTCTGTAGGGCCTGGGTTGGGATGAATGTCACCAGATAGAAGTAGAGGTTTGTAATGGGGTTTTAATTTCAGTAAGTAGACTTTGTTTTTTTGTTTTAAAGTGGAGGGTGGAGATATTTTTATTTTAGGAATGGGAGTGGGGGGGGAGGAAGGAGGGACAAATTAGTAGATAGGGTTCTGGTGTAGTACTGGAGTTAAGAGTGGTGTTTGAGGGATGGAAATCGGGAGTAGGTAATTGTGAGTGAAAGGAGGTGAGGTGATAGAGTATAAGGAGTAGGGAAGGTAAAAGTATAGTTTGAGTTGTAAGAGATGTCACTTTATGGGATGTAGAACAGAGGATGAGAGGAAGGGGTGGGTATAAGGTATAGTAGTCTGATAGTGGATAGTAGGTAAGTGTGGGGAGGAGCAAAGAAGGGAGGTAGTATGAGAACAGGAAGTAGAGGGGTGGGGGATTAGGGAGGAAGTGATGGGATGTGGTTGTATGGATAGGTATAAAGGTAATGATATGGGGGTGGGTGGGAATGGAGATGGAAGAAGAGCGAAGTGAGCGGGGCTACACCTTCCAAATTTAACTTAGCTTAAAAAAAAAAAAAAAAAAAAAAAAAAAACTATCAGCTAGTCCAGGGACACTTACTAGAGATGCTACACATGGAGGGCTTTCAGCTGCAATTAGAGCAAATATGGCATCCAGGGTTTTTAAAACCTTTGGTGTGTTGTACCTGAGCAATCACTTGGGGGGTGGGTGAAGGGAGGGAAACCTTCAATTGGAATTTAAAGTAGCAGGGGAGAATCCAAGGGACTCTGCTAAACCTAGCTAATTATCAAGGACAGCCAAGGAAATAAGGTAAACATACAGGTATCCTTGTTCAAGGACTGGAAGGTTTCTCTAAGAAAAACTATGTGTAGGAATACACCACAGGTGGAAGTTGTATGCTGCTTGCTAGTCTGCAATGGCAGATTTTATTCTCTTTTATATTTGCATTCCCCTTTGCTCATTGTTTGTTGCACACTGGTTGCTGGTTTCTAAGAGATTCCATATTTTTTGGGCTAAGAAGGAAAGGGGTTGAGAAGTCACACCCTCTCCTTTTATTAATACCTTTCCATGAATATGTTTACTAAAGATCAAACTGCTATGAACTCCAAAGCCAGAATGATAATGCCTAGTAAACCAGAGGCGCTCACTATACCTTGGACTGCAGACTGAACCATGGAAGATATAGCTACAGTAAGTTGCGTAATTCAGTTCATGGGTGCATAATAATATAAAATATGTGGCAAAAAATAGGTGAGCTGATGCCTAAACGAAATTATATTTGAATAAATAAGTAATTCCCCATTAATGGGGGACCATGGGAACCATATATCACTATATAAAGATTTTTCTGATCTCCCTGTTATGTAGAAATGTAATATCAAAGACTGCTTCTAATAATACAAACGTTAGAATACTGGAAAAAAAAACAGATAAGGTATGTAATACAGCATTAGCTGTGGAGCAGTCTCATGACCTTGAAATTAGAGCAATATTTTGGAAACTGGACACAAAACAGTGAAAAACAGCCAAGAATTATGGGGAGCCTCATTTCAGTCCATACTAGATTGATTCAAGTCAGAGTAAATAACAGAATACAAATCTTTCAAATAATTAACTAAAACCACTGTATTTGATCATATGCTGGCAATGCAGTTGCCATCTGCCCATTTGTGGCATTGTGCTCACACTGTGCAGAAATGTTGGGGACATACAGTAGAAGTGTGCATTAGAAGTGTATACTCAAGACCAACAGTTACATTATTTTGCTGTTGTGGTAACATGGAGATAAGTTATGGAAAAAAATCAGAAACTCTAATTTTACAGCTTTTCTCCTAGACAGGAGTGATGTTTTTATGTATTGTGCTCATATATGTATATGTATATATATATATATATATATATATATATATATATAGGTTAACTACTGACATTCCGAATCTGCTTCGGTCGACCATTTAGTATGTCAAACTGAAAATCTTTATCTGGAATGCCTAAAAGTAAACCAAGGTGAAAATGAATACATCAACAACCGTGGTTTCATGTATTCAACATAGCAGGAGGTGACATCACTCACCTCTTGCAATGCACATTTATGTACCATTACACTCAAGTCAATGGTACATTAATTCTACTATTTTACAGGGAGGCCGTGCCCTCCCCCCCACCCCTATAGATTAAATATTACCAACTCCGAGATCGCACTACAGTAAGGAAATGGGCTAATTCCCCGTTTCTCACAGAACAGTGATCTCCCTGCACAATGTCGAACCCAAATACTCAAACTATACTACCCGTTCGCTGTAGTGTAGTCGATACAATTTGGTTTGACATTCTGCCGACTTGAAAACTACAATTTGACCACATGCCGGTCGACCATGAAGAAATGAGAAATGTGAAAGCCGGGGAATCACTGCCTTTATTCACAAGGTTTTAGGAGACTTTTACATCTGAACTACCTCTCACTACATAGTAGTTTGTCAAACACACCATCAGAGTAGATTGCTGTGGTCATGTGCTGCCACATATCCACACAAGCATGTGAGGACACCTTCACCCAACTGCAGGGCTGTACACTAAATAGGTCAGAGTGACCACTGCTGCTGCTCTTACAATAATGCTTCTACACCTGGCCCCTGCTAAGTGACAGTCATACAAGTGAGCCAAACTGCCCTCCTTTCCCCAGAATGGGCAAACCAACCTTCAGCTGCTCATTCCCACCCTGCAGTCAGCTCTGTTAGCACCTGGGTTCAGAAGTCCATCACTGGTCACCGATGCTGCAACCAGCATGCAAAAATCCCATTACAAATGAGTTCTGCCAATATGGTCTTTCCTGCTAAACATATGTGTAAGTAAAGCTTCAGCTTCTCGTGCATTCCTAATTAAACAGCTTCTATCTGATGATGTCTTTTTCATCCATTCCTCAACTGATAGGTCTTGGATCTGACCTTGGCCACTTTGTTAGACTTTAGGCTCCGTACCTCAAGCTCCTTCCTTTAGCCATAATCCCCTCTTCTCCTTAGCTACTTCACATCTCACTTGCCACGTCATAATTTGGACATGGTCAAATGTACTTATTTGCATTTATTACCCAAGTGAGTGAGCTGCCCCAAGGACCCTTTTCAGTCATGACTGGCCCACAACAGCAAAGACAAATACACGAAAGAACATAGTTTAACAGTCAAGACACTCAGAGTTCACTGTCAAAACAAATAATGCATGTGTGACAATATAAAGTGTCAAACAAAATGCAGCAATTTATGCAATGGTGCATAAAGACACTTGTAAAGCTGAGAATATGACCAGGGGAAGAAAAATATAGGGAAAAACAGGTCAATGAAGCATACCCATTAACCAATATCCTTTAAGCATGAGCAGCTAGGTGTTGAGCAGTTTAAGAAAAATAGAAAATGTATTAAGGTTGTGAATATTAGCAAGAAATATGCTCTAGCACGGATAGGGCAGCTTTGGAAAAAGCCTTTTCACTAATGGTTAGATGGAAGGGGGCCTGGTTAGCCAACAGCTTCAAGATTTCTTAGGGAGTGGTCAGCATGGTGGATTTGAAGTTTGTTGCTTTGCAGTGAGCAGAATAATTCATGTATGAGCTTAAAAGTGAGCGTGTTTAGCAAGAATGATGCTCAAGCAGCTGCAGAAGAGCCAGACTACTTTCTGAATAGCAGTCTAGTGGTGTCTGGTTGAGTGCAAGATGTATGAATTGTATAACTTTATTTTCCATTTTTGGAAAATGGACAAATTCTGAGAGGTGTTCAGGGTCATAAATGCAAGCCATGTTCTAGTCTTGGCATTTACGGCCATGGCTTGCCTTGCTTTGCAAGTTAAACTGTTTGAAATTTTGTTAACTACTTTTAGTTGGGTCAGCATTTATTGATTACTGTGTTGTATGGGATGGGAGTGACAAGATAGTTTGGACAAAAATTAGGCCTAAATATTTCTTTGGTTACAGTGCATATGGTGAAAGCATTGGGCCAAAAAGCACTATGCTGGACTTTTAACTGTTGATTTCAAGTTTGCTTTAGGACAGCCAGCTCCAAAGAGATTGGAAGTCTTGTCATATTGGCATTCTGAAGTAGGCAGACCTGTTTTTGGGAGAAGGATAGAAAGACATCCTCGGCATACAGAACTACACTGTTGGGACTTAGATTAATGGGAAAATTACTGATGAAAATTGAAAACAGGAATAATTCTAGAGCTGGTACTTGAAGAACACCTTTGGCAAGGGTCTCAGTAGTTTAGTTGTTCTTATCCAAGAGTACAATGTTTCAGACACTGCACTAACAGAACTGCAAGAGAAGCAAAATGAAGTCAATATTTTTAAAAGCTTTTTTTAAAACAAGAAAGATAGCTTCTGTAAGCGGCCTTTGCTCCATACTGGAGATATGCACTACAACAGTGCACACAGCAGTGCTGATGCTTTATCTAAGATGGAACCAACATTGTTTAAAATAAATGAGCAGTCAAGTGTTGTGTCAGATTTACAGTGCAGAAACCCTGAATCTGCTAGAGATACAAAAGTTTAATACAATGGAGTGAAGGCCTCTGTACTTTTGAAGTACAAAAAGAAGTGGAAGTAGAGACATTTAAGCTTTTGTAAGTCTTGTCATATGACATTCTGAAGTAAGCAGATCTGTTTGTGGGAGTCAGACTGTCTCTCTTGCTGTCAGAGTACATGTTCTCGAGAAACCAAACATTGCAATATAGAATGAAAAAGAAGAGAGATTAGCTCTAGGGTAACTCCTGTTCCAAGAGTCAAGTGACCCAGCCTGTGATGATGGTTCTCTATATTGACTAATAGGAGGAGAACATGCCTCCTGCTAAATCAGTTGGCAATGGCCATGCATGCAAGTCAGAGCTGCTGCTAGGAGTCCTGGGGGAGCAGTCCTAACAGGCATGGGTTTCCTGGTTTGTAGGGAAGTCCCCTTCCTAGCCTACTAAATTTGGGTCTTCTTGTTACCTCTCACAAAAAGTCTGCCTGTGGTTAGGCCTTCAGGTTTCGGTGAATCGTACAGCTGATAGGTAGATGTCAGATCCTGGTCTATAATCTCACTGGGAGCCCACAGTAACACAACCAAGCATAGTGGTAGATGGCGATGTTGAATGCTGTGGTACAGGGAACACACGCCTGTTACATCACACAGCATGCAGGCTTCTTCTACAGACCTCGAGACTGTGGAAGAGACCTAACAGCAGCATGTGTCTCTTGGAGTAGCTTTCTCCTATAAAAGTTCAAGTGCACTGGGTAGTTATAAGCATAAAATCCAAAGGCTGCTGCAGTGTACTTCTTAAAAAAGTGGTCTAGTCTACTGAACTGAACTGTGGGTCCAGAAGACACACTGCAGTGACATGAAGGCATCTGTCATTAATGGGCAGCTAAAGCCACTGTCAAAATTGTAATCATGTGATGACAGTTCAAAAAGCTGTAGCTATTAAGAGATGGATATATCCTGTCTGACTTAAGAACATAGCTGGAGACTTGATAAGGTACCACCAAATTCTCCTTTACTGACTTAAAGATGGGAAGGACGGAAATCAAAGCAGGCAGCATATAAGAATAAAGCCCTGATGAAAACCCAAGTGACCAGACTTCTATTGGCAGCTCAGGTGCTCAAAGGTACTGAAAAGGAAGAAGTCAGCCCTGTATAGCATGGCTGCCTTGAAGGCAGAGCTGGTATCCTAGCTCATGGTATACAGGGGCAGGCCCTAGGCCATCCAGAGCCCTAGGTGAATGGGTTCCATTGTGCACTGCCAAACACACATACACATCATCCAGTACCTCACCATCCTGGCCTACCCACACCTTCCAGATTATGTTTTTCTTCATTTTTCTCAGTTTGTCTTACTCTTCAGGTTTTTCTTTGTGTGTGCATTAATTCATTCATTACATTTTAAGTAGGCACAATTTCTCTCTGATAAATGTGTATGAAACAACTGCATTAAAGCTGGGGTCTAGGGGCTGCAAGAAGCCATGTGAATTTCTAGATGCTTTTCTGCAGTGCATCATATATTAAAAAAAAAAAAAAAAAGCTTTACATCCACTGATGGCCTGAACAAAAAACATGATTAATGGAAGAAATTCAGACTTTCAAGTTGCTTTTTCCTTGAATTCTTTCAATACACCCTAAATGACCAAAAATTAAAGTCATGTACTCACCATTAATTGTGCATCTGTCATCCATTTTCATTCTTCCTCAACTACTGGGTATTGGATCCAAACTCGGTTCCAAGTTGGCTGCATTTCCCAGACTTTCGGATCCAACTCTCCAGCTCTTCCCCTCTCCTTTAATGCCCCAGTCAACCTGCAATACCTATTGAATTTGCGGCTTTATAAGCACAGGAAGAACTAACCCTAGATTAAGACAAAAGTAAGGCCAGAAGTAGCAGAACTGGGACTCAATCCTGGAACAAAGGATCCACAATAACCGTAAAGTCAGTCCAGGAGCTAATAGGAAAGGGGATGGAGGGTGGGGAGTTGAGGAAGAATGAAGGTGAACAACACAGATGCATAGTTATGGTGAGTATGTAACATATCTGATGACGTCTTTTTCATTCATTCCTCAACTATTGGGATAAGAGTCCCCAACTACGTGGACCTTGGGTGGCCCTCATGGAAGGATATTCCAGAGTACTGCAGAATGAAATGCAGCCCTGCTCTTGGAAGTCAAACCCAATTTGTAATGAGCAATAAAGCTATCCGTATTAGACCAGTTAACTGCTACACAAACGTAGTCATTACAAGTTCTAGACCAAAAAGTGGATGATGTAGACATGAACCTGGTTGAGCGTACTTTAGAAGGCCTGGGTAGTGACAGACCTCGCTTACTGTAAACAAAGGAAATGCGATCAGTAAGCCATTTGACTAGGGTCATTTTTGAAAATGGTGGGCTCAATTTGTTTGGGGAGAAAGACAAACAATTGCCCTGTCTTTCTGAAATCTTTTGTTCTATGGAGATAAAACAAAGTTGTCTACATACATCCAAAACATGCAGCATGTATTCTCCTTTGTTAAAGTTAAGAAAGAAAACCAGCAAATGAATGGGTTGATTATTATTCATTTTGGAGGCTACTTTAGGAAAAAAAGGATGAATTGACCTATAAGGTGACCCTGTCTTTGTGGAAAATGAGATAAGGAGATGTGGGAGAGAGAGTCTTGAGTTCGAAGACTCGTCTTGCAGATGTAATGGCCACTACAGAAAGGCAGTTTTCCAGGATAAAGATTTTAAAATGGATTTAGCTGATGGTTCAAAGTTTTTTTTTTTTTTTTTAAAGAAACATCTATTAAATTATCACGTAGGACATAAGCAATTGTACATTTACATAAATAAAAACAAACCATATTGACAATTTTAGTTGCAAAATTACACATCATAAACCATACTAACATCATTTTTGTTGCAAACATTATGCATCACTTATCTATCCTGTCACTGTCAAACATTACATAGCTCATTCAAATCCTGCCTTCTTTTAAACCCTGTTCTTCCTCTGCATGTACTGTTCCCACAATTCCCATTTTTTCCTATGTAATTTGCTCCTACCCTTTTCTAAAGATCATCCCAATTCAAGTAGTTTTATCTCTGTCACTATATTCACTATTTCTAGCAAAGTTGGTTTAGACTGATTTCCAGTTTCTAGTACTTGCACTTTTTGGCAGCCACCAGAATTTCAAAGGCCTTACTATGTCTATACAATTCTGATTCTGCATCATAGCTCAAAAGATAATTTCCTTAGTTACAACAATTTGCGCGTTTATATCAAGTTATCAAAAGATGAAAATAGCGAACGCTATTTCATCGAACCTAAAATATCTAAACCACATAATATCGAACATTCAGAACAGCAAATTATCCTTGGGGAAAAAACTCTCTATTCCGAACACACATACACACAACACAAGCACACCTAAAAAACTTCAATACACATCCATACACTTATAATGCTCCAACTAACCCTCCACTAAACTGTACATACACCATCATCTATCCACTTACCTTAACCCAAACCCTAACCCTAAGGTCCGTCACTTTCGCACACTCACCTAACCTGCGCCCTAACCCTAACTCACTTAACCCGCCCCTAAACCTAATTCACCTAACCCGCGCCCTAACCCTAACTCACCTAACCCGCGCCCTAATCCTAATAACCATACACTCGCACACTTATCTGAACCAGACTCATACATCTCTACCACAGTGCTGAAAATAGCGAAACCACAGAACCGGCCAACCAAATTTGGTGTTCTGCAGCTTTGCTATTTTTAGCGTTCGATTAAAACGGGTCAATATTAGAACATTCAAAGTTTTAAAACTTTGATGTTCTGATATAGACCCCAATTTGCTCACCCATTATCTCTGACAGAGCAGTCTGCAGGGAATGTTTAAAGTCTATTAACTCATTACACTCCCAGAAAATGTTTTGAATTACCTCTTTCTTCCTCATCACACCTCCAACTTTTTCTATCTAACAGAGGAAAAATTCTTTGGAATCTACTTGGGGTATAAAATATCTAAACACTTCCAAGCAAATATTCTAAATCTTCTAGACTTTGTTGCATATTTGGGAGACATACATACATCTCCACCCCCCCAATTTCTTTGTGAACTGCTTATCCAGTCTCTCTTACCATCCTTTCTAACCCCTTCCAATCGATTCTTATAGTTATCATGCAATGTTTTGCATGCTCTACGAATTATTCCTTTAACAGCAGCTTCTGTTCTAGATTGTACTAAAAACTACAAGTGCTGATCTCTCTCTTAGAATCCCCCTATTTCTCTCTCTTTGGCAATACTCTTGATACCAATCTTTGATAGGGAAGGCAATCCCTAGACTGTAATCCAAATATATTTCTTGGCCTCTTCCCACTGGTTTAAAGGGTTTCTGCATTAACCCTTGCAGCATGACTGTTAAATTTCAGAGAGGGGTGGGGCTCTTCAATGGAGGCCTAAGCAAAGAGATACCTTTGAGAATAGCATCTTCAAAATTGTGCAAGGCTTAAGAGGAAGCATTTTCACCTGAATGAAAATTAGATATGGCTGCCAATTGCACTTTGACAGTAAAGAAACTAGCTCCTTTAAAAATTGATGTTAAAAATTCTAGGAAAGCAGTAGGAGGAACAATGAAGGGGTCCAATTCTGTCTGTAGGGCCCAAGTAGAAAATCTTTTCCATTTACTTTTGAAGATCTTCCTCATACAGACCTGGTGGGAAGATAGTAGTAAAGGTCAGACTGGGGAGGAAAGCCTGGGCTATCAGTGGAATTGGAGAAACCATGCAGTCAACTTGAGGCCTGTAATGTCCAGATGATCCATCCCTGTGGGATGAGAGAAAAGGCCTAGACCAGGGTCCAGTATCCAAGGTGGATACTCAAGGTGACACCACAGGAAGGGGAAGCCAAAAAGGGACAATGAGGACAACTGTGCTCTTCAACCAAAGTGCCTTCTGTAAGAATTTTGAGATTAGCGATATCTGGGGTTTAAGCGTAAAGGAGACCATAGAACCAAGTGTTGGACTAGAGCATTTTTCAGTAATTCCGCTGGAGGGGAGGATCAGGGCAAAGACCCTGCTGCACTTGTTGATGTGGGGAGAGGCAAACAGATTGCAGCAAGGTTGACCCCCCTCATCTATGGTAAATCCCCTCTGCCAATGACTGAAAGATCACTCGTGAGGCATCAGAATGGACCTGGTAAGTTTGTCATCTAGCACAATGGATTTCCCCAGCATGTGCATTGCCATAAGAAAATGGTTGGAGGAGGCTGCCCACTGCCACACCCTCATTGCCTCTCGACAAAGGGGACAAGATCAGCCCCCCCCCCCCGTTTGTTGATGTTCCAAACCACAGACATGCTGTCAGTTTGAATTGTCGTCGTTCCAAGAGGAAGGGCAGCCTAGAAGGCCTGCAAAGCTAGGACCGCTCTCATCTCTAGGACAATGATGTACGAATTGGTCTCTTCTGGGGACCATATGCCTTTGACAATCTGTCCCAAGAAATGATCCCCCCGACCACATCTGAAAGGCTTCTATGGATACTGTGGTTATTGGGCGAGGAAGAACAGAGCAGCCTTGGGAAACTGACTGAATCCACCAAAGTAGATGGTCTTTGCATACTCGAGTGCATTTGATTGATAAGGACAGTGGATGGTGAAGAGTTGACAACTGTGCATCTAGTCCGTTGAAAAACACATACATGAAAAACAAGCCATAGTAGCTGAGGTTATGGCTGCTGCCACTGACCCAAAGGCCTGAAGAATAAGTCTGGCTGGGGGAGAAGGGCGTGCGACAATTTGCTCCACTTGACACCTGATGGTATGTACTCGATGTGGTAGAAGAGAGGGCTGTCCGTGTTCAACTCAGCACCCATGAATTCCAAGCTCTGGACAGGATGAAGATGCAAATTTGCAGATGCTGACTGAAATACCGTGGGATTGGCATAACTGGACAACTACTCCCCTGGATTTCTCTAGAAGATGCTTGGTTGGAGAGGTGAGCCAGTTGACTAGTTATGGAAACACTCAGAAGCTCAGCCATCTCAACTGAGCTGTTATCAGTGCCATATATTTGGTAAACATCCTGTGGGCTGTGGTGAGATCAAAGGGCAGGGCTCTGAACTGGCAGTGACTGGTGCATAATCAAAAGCGTAAAAATCGTCAGGATCGTCTGTTCATTTTGATGTGATAGTACACATTCTTAAGATGACATACCAGTGGAAGCATGGAGGTGCTTAGGTGAAATGGCAGTGGAATTTTTAACCAGATTGTTTAATGAAATTTTGGAAAGTCAGAGGATGCCTGAGGAGTGGATAAAAAGTGTTCTGGTACCTATCTTTAAGAATAACGGTGATGTGCAGAGCCGCAGTAACTACAGAGGGATAAAATTGATCAGTCACAGCTTGAAGTTACGGGAAAGAGTAGTGGAAGCTAGGTTAAGAAGGGAAGTGATGATTAGTGATCAGCAGTATGGTTTCATGCCAGGAAAGAGCACTACAGATGCAATATTTGCTCAGAGTTTTGTTGGAGAAATACAGAGAAGGTCAGAAGGAGTTGCATTGTGTCTTTGTGGACTCGGAGAAAGCATACAACAGGGTGCTTAGAGAGGAATTGTGGTATTGTATGAGGAAGTCGGGAGTGACAGAGAAGTATGTAAGAGTGGTACAGGATATGTACGAGGGTAGTGTGACATTGGTGAGTACTGCGGTGGGTGTGACAGACACGTTTAAGGTGCAGATGGGATTACATCAAGGATCAGCTCTGAGCCCTTTCTTATTTGCAGTGGTGATGGACAGGTTGACAGATGAGATCAGACAGGAGGCCCCGTGGACTATGATGTTTGCAGTTGACATTGTGATATGCAGTGAGAGTAGGAACCAGATTGAGGAGACCCTGGAGAGGTGGAGATATGCTTTAGAGAGGAGAGGAATGAAGGTCAGCAGGGCTAAAACAGAATATGTGTGTAAATGTGAGGGAGGGTAGAGGAATGGTGAGGATGCAGGGAGTAGAGTTGGTAAAGGTGGATGAGTTTAAGTACTTGAGATCAACAGTTCAGAGTAATGGTGAGTATGGAAGAGAGGTGAAGAAGAGAGTACAGGCAGGGTGGAATGGGTGGAGAAGTGTGTCAGGAGTGATTTGTGACAGACTGGTACCAATAAGAGTGAAAGGGAAGGTCTACAAGAGGGTAGTGAGACCAGCTATGTTATAAGGGTTGAAGACGGTGGCACTGATGAAAAGGTAGGAGTCAGAGCTGGATGTGGCAGAGTTAAAGATGTTAAGATTTGCACTGGGTGTGACTAAGACGGACAGGATTAGGAATCAGTATATTAGAGGGTCAGCTCAGGTTGGACAGTTTGGAGACAAAGCAAGAGAGGTGAGATTGCGTTGGTTTGGACATGTGCTGAGGAGGGATGCTGGGTATACTGAAAAAAGGATGATAAGGATGGAGCTGCCAGGTAAGAGGAAAAGAGGAAGGCCTAAGATCAGGTTTATGGATGTGGGGAGAGAGGACATGCAGGTGGCTGGTGTGAAAGAGCATGATGCAGAGGACAGGAAGAAATGAATACAGAAGATCCGCTGTGGCGACCCCTAACGGGAACAGCCAAAAGAAGATGATGATGATGAGTACACATTCTTAAGATCGATGGAGCACATCCAACTGTCCTAGTGAAAAAAAGTAGAATGGACTGAAAAGTGACCAGGAGGAACTTTCACTTCTTTACAAATTCATTCAGTTTGATTAGGTGCAGAATTGGTCTCAGGTCCCCGGTTTTCTTTGGCGCTAAAGAGAATCTTGAATAAGTTCTGAATTCTTTCTTTTGGTGGAGACCTCCTGGATGACTCTTGTCTACTGGGATCTTGGATCCAAGGACCTGATAAATGCACCCGATTTGGATCTGATGACCAACAGCTGAGGAACAAATGAAAAGGAAAACATCAGATCTACTCTGTAATAACTGGGATGGAAATAACTGCATTAAGCCAGGAGTCTGGGACAGCAAGACCCCAGAAGCCACGGGAGCTCTAGATGCTCTGAGGTACATTTTCCGATTTTTTAAACAACCTTTTCATTCAATGATGGCCATTACAAACACAAAACACGAACAATGTCCCAGGAAAACAGCTAAAACAGCTAGAAAAGCAGCAGTAGCAGCAGTAACCAATAATAAACTTCTTCATAATGTCCAAAAATGGTAGTTATTGAGAACTTTCCTTTAGTAAAAATGACAATGCACAAGTTTCAAAAATAAAAGACAATAATCTTCAGTAGAAGTAGAATCCAAGAATCCAAATCAAAAATAAAAACTGCCGCTTTCACTCCGTGCTCCTGACGGGCTTTCAAGATAACTTGTATTGTTTCCATTGCTTGCTTATATACAATGTTCAATTAAACATTTAAAAATTAAAACAAATTTGTTGTTTTAAGATCAAAGATCAGTTTTTATAGCATTTAGATTATTTTTTTTTATTAAAAGGCAACTACTAACCACGCTCAATTAAAAACAACTTGTCAAACAAGCTATAAGCAGAAACCTGTAGTTTTTGTCGAATTTGTTGTGGTTTTATAATAAACACTGTTTTGTAGTGTTTTGTTTGTATTGTAGCTAGCTATTTCTCTCTCTCGAACCAATGGCCATTACAAAAATGATTAAGGGAAGAAATTCAGTCTTAACCTTCAACTCTGGTTCTCCCTGAATCCCAAACACATTCTTAACTAATCATGGTTACACTTCAGTAACCCTGAATCCTTTCGACACACCCAAACTGACCAAAACTATACTGCGATAGCTAAATTAAAATGGTGGTCTAGGGGTCATTAGGCAACAGAAACCATGGGGTTAAAGATTCTCTGAGGGTGTATTTCAGAATTTTTCCCCAAACTATTCATTCAATGACAGCCTAAACAAAAATCATACATAATATAACAAATTTAATTGTACTTTTTATTTCAAGGAGGAAATTAGCTGTATCCAAGGCCTAATACTCAAAGTTAATCAAACAGCAGTGCACAGTAAACTGAGAATACATAAATTATATAAGATCTTACCTGCCTCCCAATGCCACCCTAGAAAAGGCAGCCAAGTTTGTGTCTCCTGTCTACTGTTAAATTGGGATGAAAATTATGGAATAAATGACCATCACATATTTCTAGTCACCGCTGTCAATGTATATACACCATGCTTCCTCACCCCTACCTACCAAACACAGCCACCATCTGTGCACCCCTCTGAAGTCATACTTGGACAAAACTGAAAAAGTAAACATAATATTTGCTGTGACAAACATACAAACAGAATGCTTCTTTGCCCTTCAAAAGATAGTCAACATGCATGTGCAACTGATGTTTGACTGTTACGAAATGAAAAAAAAAACACAGTAATATTTCCAGCTTAATTTTAGCTAGTACACTACTCCTGCACAAGTGTAGTGACCCTCAGTAGCTTGTGAGGAAAGTTAAAGAAATAATGGGTTCATAGGTACTAGGCTATCTGCCCAAGGGCATTTATAACCCTAGTCAGAGTATGTTGGCTTTCGCCACCCCCTTAGATTAGTTCCCCTGTGCCTATGACCAGCAGAGCCATTAGATCCCTGCACCTCTGCCCAGCAGAGCCACTGCAGTGATCCCCGGGGTAAATTTTATGTTTCCCATCCACTCGTCAAGGTTTCTCTTGAAGAGTGCTAGTGAGGGGTTCTGCCTGATGTATATTGGAATCTTGTTCCAAAGCATGGGGAGTCTCAAGGTCAGGAATCTATCCCTCCAGCACATCCTATTTATCGTTGTGGTAAGGTTTATATCCCCTAGAGCGTATGGCTCTCAGGGATTTGTTTTTTTTTAGGTGGAGCATATCCATCAATTCTGGGTTGGACATGGCCTTGTATGTCAAGCAGAGATCACCTCTGAGTAAGCGGTATGCAACAGAGTACAGCCGGAGTTTCTTTAGTCAGGCTGCATAGGTCATCTGTTTGAGGCCAGTAATCCTCTTGGTGAGGTACTTTTGTGGTCTTTCCAGCTGTTGCAGGTGTCTTGTAAGGTACATCCCAAATGGGGCGTTGTATTCTATAATGGGTCTAATAAGTGATGAGTAGAGAGGCACAATAACCTCCTTTGTTCTGGATGCAAACCCTTTTGAGATTAGGTGGGCCACGTAGAAGGATTTTCTAACCACCTTGGCAATATGATTATCAAATGAGAGATTGCTATCTACTTGGGTCCCCAGATCCCTTACTACTTTTTCTGTATTTAGGGGACTACCACCTATGTGGTAGTTCGCGGGTACTTTGTTTTTTCCAAAGGGGATAACTATGCACTTTTTGGCATTCAGCTTGAGGCTGTGATTTTGACACCAGATATCTGTCTCAGTGAGACCCCTCCTGGAGGGTGTCTGCATCAGCCGGAGAATCAATTATGGCCCCTAGTTTGCAGTCTGTGAACTTGGTCACCCAAAGTCCTCCTGTGCTTGCCTGTACTTCTGAGAAGTACATATCGAACAGGAAGGGTCCTAGGACTTAGCCCTGGGAGACGCCACTTATAACTGGTTTAGAGCCGGATCTAGAGTCTGCAACTCTTACCGTGTGGGTTCTGTACATGAGCCAATTTGCAACCCATCTTGTGATGTAGGGGTTAATGTTCAGGTTGGTGAGTTTGTCTATAATACCAGAATGGGGAATGGTGTCAAAAGCTTTTGTGAGGTCTAGGTAGGCTGTGTGGACCTCCTTACCCTCATCTAATGCCTTGGTAACTGTCTCAAAGAAGTCCACCAGGTTTAGGAGGCAAGATCTGCCCTTAAAGCCAAACTGGATGGGGTCCAAAGTTTGGAGGTTCCCAATGTCTCTGTTAATGAGTTCCATGATGATGTGCTCCACAGCTTTGCAGACCAGGCTAGTCAGGCTTATAGGGCAACTGCTCCCAGGGTCTGTTGTGGTGCCACCTTTGTGGAGTGGGATAACTGTTGCTGTGCACCACTCTGTGGGTAAGTAGCCTGTAGAGAGGCTGAGTTTGAACAGCGTGTTTAGGTGAGGGGTTAGTTCATTTTGGAGCTCTTGTAAGACACAGCCTGGGACACCTGTGTGTCGGTGATTACCAGGACCTTACATTCTTCTGGTATGGTTATGGCCCCTTTATGTGGTGAGTGGGGTGTGAAATTTGCACTGAATCTGTCTGCCAAAATGTTGGCAATATCAGTTGGTTCAGTGTATTTTGTGCCATTCTGCACCAACTCAGAGCAGATCTGAGAGTTTCCACTTAGGTTCTTGACATAGCTAAAGAACGCTTTGTGGTTATCTTTGGAGTCCTTGGCAATTTTTCTTTCAAAGCTATCCTTGGATGATTTAATGAGGGATCGCAGTTTCTTGCTGATACTGATCAGGATGTCTTTCCTTCTAGGGATTTTGCTCTCATCTGTACTAGTTTCCTCCTTCTACTGTAGGGCCTGTTTATAGCAGGGGTCCACCAGACTGGTTTCCTTTTCTTGGAGGAGTGAGTCTTGGTTTTACTTGGGATAGCACAATCCATGCATTCCTGCAGATGACCACAGAGTGCCTTTGTATAGGTTTCAGCAGCTTGAAAAGCATTGTCCATTGGCATGGGGGCTGTGAACCTTTCCACCTCGGTCTTAAGCAACGTGAAGTTTGCTTTTGAAACGTTTTTCACGGTGGTTTCCTTGATTGGGGTTGGGGGCGGAATGTGAATATCCAGAGTGATTAGTCTATGGTCTGATCTAACCGGCGAGGGGTTTTCATCAGGTGTGGAACACCGGTCACCCATGTTGGTGATGACCAGGTCCAATATGAAGTGCCCTCTGGTGGCGGTGTTGACCAGTTGATCCAGGGCATTCGAGTTTATAAATTCTAGGAAGCGTTGGGCAAGGGAGTTAGTACTTGAGTAGTTCTCCCAGTTAATGTTTGGGTAGTTTAAATCACCCAGTATTATGGTGTTTGGTAGGACCTTCATATTTCCCAGTGTCTCCAGAAATGCGGAATGGGGGTCCTGGGTCATGGTGGGTGATCTTTAGCAAGCTACAACTTGGATTGCAGTTTTGCCTATTGTTAGTTGCTCTTGGATGACCTCTGATGCATCATGCTGCGCCACTAACCTGGAGGTGCGAGTATCCTTGAAGAATATGGATACACCCCCGCCTTTTGTGTTTCGGTCCGGGTTCAGTGGCCGAAAGGTATGGTATGAGTTATAGCCTGGTAGTGCAGGGGTGCTCTCTGGAGCCTTAAACCAGGTTCCTGTTACTGCACAGATATCGATATTCTCCATACTGAGGAGTGCCTTGAGTGCGTGCATTTTGAGGTTTAGACTTCTGGCATAGAGTAACATTACCCTCAGTTTTTGGTTACTTGTGCTATTTACGGTGGTGGGTTTGTCTTTTGAGCCTTGCCTAAAAAAGGCACTATGGGGGGGGCGACAAGAGCCTGTCAGTATTCGAAAGCCTAAGGGGGACAGATGCAAGCCATTTCTTGCAAAGCAACGTGGCTTGTCGAGCATGTCACCCCAGGCAGACAGATACTGGATCCCATTTGAATGACAACAGAAACTTAGCCAATTGTTGAAGTTGATAATTTTTTCTTTATACTGTGGCATCATTCTTCGTGAGGGCGGTATGCTACTCAGGGTCATACCTGCCTGGGCTATATGATCAGAGAAGCTCTCCCATGTCTCTTTTCATGTAGTCCAGGGAGGTACGTCTCAGGTCATTCACACCAACTTTGTACAGTGACAGAGTCGTATTTGTACTTGTTCTGGAGTGACCTGAGTGCTTGTGTTACGTGGCAGATCCTGGCGCCCAAAAGGCAGCTAACTGTAACCTTCTCCTTGTCCAGCCTAGTTAGTGGGACATCAGTGTGCCTGACTATAGAGTCACCTATCACTAGAGTGTTGGGTATGTTATTTTGCCTTAAGGGCTATGATTGCATGGCACACTGATTATGTGAAGTATGTGTTTCATGGTTGGTGATGCGTTGTGGAGGTTGCTTGGATGTCTGCTTTGGACGTCTCTGTTGCTTTTGCAGATTTTTATTTAGAGCCTCAGAGTATGCTTTTGTGTATTTATGTGCGTTATTTGCCTGTGTTGGTTTGTTAGGTCTATGTGAGACTGGTGGTATGTTGCAAGTATTACCCTTCTCCTCTTGACAGTCAGTTACAGTCTGGGGTTGAGATCTTTGCCTCCAGTCTGGCTGTATAATAACATCTCTCGCATATATTAGTGTTTGGTAGAAGGAGGAGAGGGTTGTCTGTGTACATGAGGCAGTTGTAACATTGCCTCAAAATGCCCAGATTCACCAGTTGGACTGGAGAGTACACCGGAAACTGCCCTTTGGACATGCCTGAATAGGTAGAGCGAGCTGTTTTTCTAACTGGTGGAGACGTATAGTGAGCCTTCTTCTGGACGGTATAAGGGAGCTAGTGCTAGGGGTATTTAGCGCTTCTTATGAGTTTTAAGCAAGTGCTGGGCTGTAAAATGAATGGTTTGAGTGCTAAAGTTGAAGGTTTGTCTAGTTTCAAGGGAAAAACTGAAGAGACGACTTTGTGGAGTCGGGAATAGTTTAACCCTAGCTAACCGGCGCGTGCAAAACCATGCAAATGCGTTTTTTATATCAGAAAGATTAGAGAGATAGAAATTAGCCCAAAATGGCCAATAAAACTACAGTTTCTGGGAAGAAACCACTCCTCCAAGGGCAGGTAGGCTGTTCAGAGCTCCCCACTCTCACTGGTGAACAAATAAACTTCCTTTTTGCCCAAGTAAGGTATGGCCAAACACAGAAGCTTAAACAGAGTCCAGGTATCAGCAGGTATCTGAAGCTGGACTTTTCTAGCTTAGTAAGGTGGGAAAATAAGATTTTTTTGGGGGGGGGTTGTTTTTTTTTCAAGAAAACAGTAGAAACAAATGCAAAAACACTTTTATAGTGCAGTAATAGCTGTTGCACTTGAGTGGGAAGCCAGTAACAGTTAAAAATAAAATTTACAACAAAAACGAATTTTAAAGTGCAGGCACAAATAAATGCAATTTCAGTGTAAAATGAGCGTTCTGAGAAGGTCAGTTTTAAGCTTAGCCAGTTGCCCTCAAAGGTAAGAATTAAATCCTGTAACAGGTGCCTGCAAAATAAACACCTTAACCATTATGTCAACCCCTAACTCCCCTTTGTTCTAAACATAGTTGCCACACATTAAAATATTCAAAATTGCTCCACACAAACCACACCAGTTCTGCAAAGCCAGAATAATAAACATCAGCAGGCAGCTACTTATCCCCCCCAGACAGCCTCAGTAATTATAACTACTTTGTGCATATCAGGTGTCAATTTAAGTAGTTCATCTTACTTCTCACAAATAAACAATAGTTATGCAAAACAGGACAGTGATGACTACTTAAAACAGAGCAAATGGCAAGAATGTCACTTACTTTCATCTGGCCAAGCCCAACCCAACAGTTCTCAGCCTTTTACCTCCAGAAACAGGGACAAATCCAGACATAATCAGACACACATTTTTAAAAAGTTAGTACTATTAACACAAGGAACTGACACGGGACTTCCAAGATGGCTACACACTGATCAACTTAATTTCAGTTCTCCCAGTGGGAAAAAAGAAACTAAGAAACCATGGCTAGTAATTCTGCCAGCTTTAGAAAAATTCAGTTACTGGCTGGTAAAGTACATTACCTAGATGTCAGCAAAGAAGAAACAGACAGCTTGAAAGAAAATGAAATTGTGAAGAGAAAACAAGGTCTGGGAAAAATCCTGCAACTGTTCAGCAAAGCAAAAAATATAAAAAAATAAAAAATGAAGTCCAAGATCTAGCTTGAGATGGCTTCCAGGAATTTAGAAGAAAAATAAATCAAATTTACTCGGAACTGACAAAACATTTAAGGAGTATACAAACTCCAATAACAAAAGACTGGAAAAATGGAAGAAGTTTGACAGCTATTCACATGAACTGATAAAACAGCAAAAATCAGAAGTCGAAATGAAGAAAGGCTGGCTGAGCATGAGACTTCTCAAAAAGAGCAGTTTCAAAAAAATGATGGCGTTAGAGGACAGAGCATGCACAGAAAACCTGAGATGATCTGTTGTACCAGAGAAACTGGATGCAACTGACTATTAATTTTATGAAAGCACAAATAAGCAACTGGATTGGTACCCTACAGCAGGATTTGTTAACTGAAAGGGCACATCAAGTGTATGCTCCATACTTGGCAAAGCAGCCAAGACCTGTATTAGTAAGGATGCATTCATACCAGCAGAAGAGTGGATACTGAAAAAAATATGGCAGAAGGGGCAAAGTATTAAAAACTGAAGCCAGTACAGTGTCCATGGAAAATGATTATTCTCTGTACACCAGGCAGAAAAGTAATTTATCCCAGCAATCAGGCACAGGTGTGAGATTCAAGATGTTTTATACAGCTGTATTCACAATATTTTTTTCTGGAGGATCAAAGACATTTTTGATGCAAAACAGGATAAGGAGAAAATAGGAATGTTTGTACAAAACAGGAGAAGACTTCTCTTTCTTCTGACAATAAAGCTCATAGATGTTCTTTGCCAGTGAAACCATTTTCATTGTTACAAAGGAAAATGCTTGAGAGAAAGAAAAAAACTACAAGAACTGATTAGCAGAATAGAAGTACCTTGAACTTGAACCAAAGTATTGTGTTGGGAGATGGAAATGAACAGGAAGAAGAGACATTTGAGAAATATGGCTTTATAAGAAAGTGTCAGAAAGAATGCACATTAGTTGATTTTTTTTAAACGAAGGGTGGACCGAAAAGAATATACCCCACTTCATGTCATTAATGTTTAGAAGGACCCTAAAGAAAAAGTAATACTATTTTTTTTGTTCTTAATAGTATTTGAATAAAACACTTCCGGATATATATTACATATTTTATAGTAAAGCAGATTTCTGTAGTATGTAGTTAGAGGTTTCTAAAATGAGGGGCTGAGGGTGAGCCTTTTCAGTGATTGTTCTAGGTTATAAGGATACATTCCCAAAGACATGCATCTGGAGTGTTTCTCCCTGGCCTCTGCTGAAAATAGGCTCTGTCCTATTCTGACTTTCCCGGTCAACAAATGTTAAATAAATAAATTACATAAATAACGTTAACAAGTATGTTTTAGTTTTAAGAAGTGTAGGCATTACAATGTAAAAAGAGAAGAACTGGACAAAAGTACGTTTAAATTAATATGCTGTAATCTTCGGACGTTTGGGGTGGGGGATGGGGTGCAAAAATGCACTGATGATAATATATGTAGAGATGAGGTGTTTTACCACAGGATCATAGGAGATTACTAGGCTACTGACCCGAAGGTCATTTTAAGCCTAGCCGTTTCATTCCATTGCAATACCATAGAAATGCTAGTCAATACCAAAGACTGCATTTAGTGATGACTGCCCATTGTCCATGAGGGTTGTGGTATCTATCCCCAGTAAGAATTTAGGTGCCCCATCCACTCATCCAGGTTCCTCTTGAACAGTGTCATAGAGGTGCTCTGTTCACATGAACTGGTAGCTTGATGCAAAGCTGCGGCAGCTGCTGGGAGATAAAGCTGCCCCTCCAGGCATGTCGTATTTAAGTCACAGGCAATATTTAGGTGCCTGGAATGGGTATTCCTAGTCCCATTTGATTTACGGATATGCAGCAAGTTCATTAGGTTTGGGTCTTGGACTGCTCTGTAGGCCAGGCATAAGTCTCCCCTAAGAAGTCTATACAATACAGATTATAGTGACAGGGACTTTAGTTGGTGTGTGTAAGGCACATGCTGGAGTCTCTTGATCTTTTTTGTTAGAAACCTTTGAGGTCTAATTCCTGCAAGCGCTTAGTATGGTACACGCCAAATGGGGTGTTATATTCAATTATGGGCCGGGTAAGTGCCAAGTGTAGGGGGGGTTATAACTTCTTTTGTTCTTAAGGTGATGCCTTTACTAATCAAGTGTGCTATGTAACTAATTTATCACTGTTCCTGCATTTTCTGTGTGTTTCTACCAAAAAAACAAAAAAATAATCCTTGTTTTCCCGCCTTCCTCGACTAGCCTTACCTG